>NC_062191.1:7235689-7535689 GCF_912470025.1 Vespa velutina
TTTAAAATGCATCAGCTTTAATAAAAATTTCGTACTTTCAGTACTATTAAAATCCATTCGATAAATACGTGTGTCATCTTGTTTATTGTAGTCGAATGTAGATTCCGTATTTTTATACAATACCCAACTACGTATTCTTTCAGTAACTAATTTCGCTAACTAGAAATATGTGAGAAATAAAGATATTTCACAAAGCTCAGAGATGATTGTACTTACGTTGATGAAAAAAATATTTTTGAATGCATCAAAATACTCAAAGAACAAAATTTTACTTTAAAATGTAAATCATTAAAGAAATTTGAATTCACAATTGTTTCGATGATACATATTCCGCATATTCAAAAATGTATATTCCGAAATCACATTAACCCTTTAACTTTCTTGCGTTAAATCGAATCATTGAATATAGTCAATTGATTCTTAAATTTTCAAATAATGATATTTTAAGATTAATGATATTTAGATC
Organism: Vespa velutina; assembly: GCF_912470025.1. Classification (NCBI taxonomy): domain Eukaryota; kingdom Metazoa; phylum Arthropoda; class Insecta; order Hymenoptera; family Vespidae; genus Vespa; species Vespa velutina. Next base: position 7,236,156 of record NC_062191.1, read on the forward strand.
AAATAATGATATTTAGAAGATTAATGTTACAATATGTAAATATATATAAGTAACTCTTAAACGTATTAGATGTGATCAGAAAATGAAAAATATAATACACGATCTTCTATTCGATTCAATTATTTCTTTGTGCGTTGGTACACTTTCGTGAATAAATGAGAAGAGAAAGCATTACCGCAATATCTCAAAGTTAATCGCTGCTCATACTGAAAACATGTGACACGCTTCATCTATCGACAAGAACTCCTAATGAGATTGTTAACTGCGTGCAACGTACCATTCTTATTGCGAAAATAACTGCGTACTTCATTTAACAATAAGTGTTAACAATAAGTTTCTCTATTCACAATCAAAATATAACAATCAAATTTATTTATATTAATTTGTATTAATTGATGACTTCGTATGATATAATACTACATGGTAGGAATACGAAAGGATCCTAGAAAATCGTTCGAAAGTATGAGTTTCGAACATATTTTGTATTGCAATGTAAAAAAACAACGATGTAAAAACATCACACAAATCAAACTCGTTCGAATATCGAATTCCAAGATATAGTTGCCATCTCTATTTTTTACAACTCGTCAGCTATACGAAAAATATACTTTTTTGTTTTACTTCGAATATGACGGCATAGCTGCCATATGAGAATTAAAACAAATATATCTATTACAAAGAAACTATTAAACAAGAGGACAATTTTAATTAAAGCCAATTTGGAAAATAGTTGGTCCGATGTTAAATCAAATTTGCAAACGAAAAAAATTTTAACGCAGTCATGCTTTACCTTACATCGTCATGGTCAATGAACATTATCGAATGTACTATATTTTATAACGTATATAAATTCGCTCCAGTTTCCGCATCAAACAAATTTTGGACAATACTGTATTTGCAATGAATCGCTGATAGTTCAAAGAGTGCTCTTATGATTAGCAATCGGATTATATGGGCAGCCATTTAGATAAATCTTTCGAAACGATCGTAGGATGAAAACGCGTTCAAATTGAAAACGTTTTTTCCGACTATTTTTAGTTTTCAATGGCAACGATCGCGAGATAGCGTAAAATCTAGTTATATTGACGTTAACAAGAAATGGAATTCCAGAGTAAAAAAAGAGAGAGAAACAGAGAGAGAGAGAGAGAGAGAGAGAGAGAGAGAGAGAGAGAGAGAGAGAGAGACAGACAGAAAGCGAGAAAGAGAGAAGCATTAATATTCACTCGCATTGCCTGTCGATACAGCATCGAGCGCGATTTCGTTCGTTAAATTGGTCCTAGCAATCATTCGGAAAAAAAAGATCGAGTCGTTTTAAGGTAAATCAATTTAAGTCAAACAAAAATCTCGGCTTAACGACTCGAACACTTATGCAAATTTTACGATTCTCGCCTCCTAGTTACACAGTTTTAAATGTCTATTTGATACATAGTCGATCTTTTAAACATATACTCTAATGACTTCTACTGCTTGGTTATCCGTAAAACAGCAGTAAAACCAAGTCGAATAAATTTATGATAAAGTTTAAATGAAGTTTGTTACACTTAAAGTTCTAATTGAACGAACACAATTTAATAGTTTCAAAGTGGAAGTTTGAACTAAGAAACCGAACTATGATATTTTAACACATCACTAAGTAATACTTAACAATGAAGGGAATAAAAAATGAAAGATAACAGAGAAAATCGAATTCGTATAGGGAAAAAGCATTGAACCCACTGGTCGATGACTCCTCGAGATAATTTAAATAAATATAGACGGATCGACTGAGGAAAATTGGAAATTCTCGTATATATACAAATAACGTGTTATTCGAGGTTGAACGAAAAGAACATTGAGGAGGGTTCGCATCCAAAAGTATGCATGTCTAGATATATGCAGGGGTTGGAAGGATTCTCTATTGACCTGGTACTTCGAAATCAACGGCTTGTTTATCCCCCGAGGGTTCGTAAAACTGATCCAATCATCGAGCTCGCGCCACTAGGATAAGAAGAACCAAGGATGAAGTGTCTGCAAATGGCTACCCAGCGAATCTTTCGTACGTAAGGGTAGGGAAACGATGTATACGTGGTAGGTAGATCGGTCAGTCGAAAGCCATAAGTTGGGCAACCCAATTTTACGAAAGGAACAGAAAGAAACTTCTGTAAAGCCCATCTGAAGCGGATCAACCTAACAACCCCTTTCGGGAGCCATACACGAAGAATTTTTTAGCAACGTAATATGTCATTTCTTACGAATGAAGTCTTTTAAAATAATTTTACAATGAACGTCTCGATTTACGATAGAAAGAAAAAAAGTTAAAGATTTCGTTTACCATACATACTCATACATACATACATACACACACACACACACATACACACACACACACACACACACAGACGCACGCATGTGGCAACGTAGACTCATTTTCGCTAAATTCCATTGAATTAATGTCAAAGATAGATATTAATTCTAATACTTTCAGACTTCTTGTTTGTATTTCTAATATATATATAGACTTGTCAATATTTCGTAAGATAAGATCCATAAAATCAACGTCTTATTCGCTCTCATTGAGAGATTTAATCTCAACTTTGCATCCCTATTCTCTGGTATATTTGCTGAAAATAAAGAAACGATGATCTATTAATCTATTAAAACGTTATGCCATAAAAAAGATAAATTTTTCAATTATGTGATAAAAACTTGAATTTCTGAAAAAAGGACAAAGAAATGTAATAATATTACAATATATGATTTATGTACGTAAATACTTAATACGCTCATAGAACGATAAAAATAATATATGCACGAAAAGAATAAAGCAATTAATACGGTTTGTAAATAATAAAATATGAAAAAAAAAATATAAAATATTAAATTGATTTTTCAAAGAATTTGAATATTTTTTCGTTGATATTCGAGACTTAAAAAAATAACTTTGAATATGACATTCTCATCAAATACCCATTAACAACACGTAAATTTTCATTAATTTCATTCGTCGACTCAAAATACGACGAATCTAGGTCGAAGGCAAGAAGCAATATAGCGCTGAAAAATCAGAGAAATAATTTCTAAACTTCGTTTCTATCCGTTTACGAGTACGAAGTAACTCAAGTAAACTTCGCTTCATTTTGGCAGTAAAGCAAACGTAATCACGCTTCTCCCAGTGGTTTCACCTTTGCCAACGACAATAAATGATACAAAGTCTTATTTACCAGAAGATATGAAGGATTTACAAGAAGAAGAGATCCTTCTGCCTCTCAAACCTTCGTATTACCTAAGAAACCTCCGTTTCTAGCAGCACCCGCTTAAATATTTATGCTTCCGCGTAGTCGCGCTCGCGATGGCTCACTTCGAGTTCTCTCTCGATAAATGAGTTTTTTCATTAACCATACTGTCCCTTCCTCTTTCGTTCTTTTAACTATACAACGATATCCTATTTTTGGCCCTACAATATCATTCTATTTTATTGAACGAAAATATTTTCTATTGTAACAAATTTCCATCGAGTTATTAACAATTACCATTCGTATTTAAAAAAGGAATTTCAACAGCTATTATGAATTTGTAACGTTTTCTTAAATCATAAATTAAAAAATATTCTTTCCAATCTTTGATATCGATTTAAAAAATTCATCTAATTATTGATTTTTTTTTCACTTATGATTACCCCAACAATGTTTAAAATAGAAACGCCAAATCAAATTATTAACTGTGATAACATTCGATTTTTATAACGATTGAAAACTCAAATTCGATTACATCTAAATTTTATAAAAATCTCGAGAATACTTGAGGTTAATAATTCAATCAATATTAAATAATTAGTATAATATACGAGGTCAAATAATTCATCATAATTAGTGGTAGACATCTATAAGAAATGCTTATCTGTAAAAATATTTACTTCCCAATTCTATCGATAATTAGCCCTGTCTTTTTATCAATATGAAGTAAAAAAATAGAATTTTCTTTAAGTATAAAAGATTGTCATGTATAATTAATCGATGCCTATTCGGTCATCAAAATTTTTGGAGTCCATACTATCCAATTTGGATCCTGTGAGAAGTGAATGAAAACGTTGGCTATGTGATCACCTTGCCCTTCGCGCGTTATCAGCGCAGACAATGTAGATTAGCGGAATTGCTTTGCCTTAATGCACCTAGCCTGTATTAGCAGATGCGGTTTGGCACGTTTACCACCCTTCTCTTGCCATCCACCCCTTCCTTTTTCATCCTCTGCCTACTCTATTTCTACCCACTTCTCTTTGCCATCTTGCATTCGTTCCTTATCAGAAAAGGTTTGAAAGCGGGACCTACAAAAGTTTGGCTAATGAAAGATGGGAGAGAAAGAGAAAACCAACCGAAGAACTTCCAAGTCGCACTTTACTCGAATCGACCTGCTAGATCGTCGATTTACTTTATTACATGGAAAGTAAAATAGGACGTTACGAAGAATGTGATAGATAGTTTTCAATAGTTTAACGTGAGATGGTTTAACCATGGTTAAATCGTTTGTCTAGATAAAATCGTATTTGTTTCATAACTAAAGAGCTATATTTTTTTAATAAATTCAGATATTAAAAAATCGACAATATCAACGACCATTGATCAAAAACAATTCTATGATATAAACGTTCTAAATTAATGTTTAATAACACAAAGATACATAGTCGTATTTTCATATAAAAAATGTAGCGTTTTTGATGAAATTGTTAAATAAATGAACATATTTTCTTCGATCTACCAAAAATATTTCAGTATCATTACTTGCACAAGATCGAATCTTGCAGCTTGTCATCTCACTCTGCAGTGGCGTAAAATTTTTATATTGCACTTTCGCTTTATACAACGTCTCCTTGATCAGGCATCCTAACGCTTATGCTCTTACTCGGTAGCATGCATAAAACCACGCGATGTCGAAGTGTCAATATCAAGACCATACATTTTACTTTCTCTCTCTCTCTCTCTCTCCCTCTCTCTTTGTCTCTCTCTCTCTCTCTCTCTCTTATTCTCTTTTGTCTTACGTTATCGTTTCTCTATTTTTATTTGCTTTTCTAGCTAAAATACAAGTTGTCTTGTCATCATGTATGTATATCCAATATCTATGCATATACCTATATAAATATCATTGCTACATTCTACGTATCTATGTCAAAATGAAAAATACTAATCATGGCTTTAAAATTATCACTACACATTGAAAAGCGTTATATACTCGCTACACATACCATGGTTCTTAATCAAGACAATTTCTCTTTCTACAAATGATGCCTCAATTATTAAATGATGCATCAATCCTGTCGTTGTGACGATGTAATCGGAAACGATATTCCTGATTCCATTATCGATATAATACGTATCAATTATGGTTATCTAGGTACTAATTTTGTAATTAACGTGAGATTAGATTGTAGAAGAGCAATAGTTCATCGATCGACGGCAATATGTGTAAAGCGCAAGCGCATACAACTCAAAGAATGAAATGAAAATACAACTCGTTGAAAAAATCTTAATAAATAATGAGAGATATAGGTACCTAAGTTGAAAAACGGAGAAGAGAATCAAACATTTTCGTAGATTCGATGCGCTCCAATAAATCTCTTCGTCGAGCGTTCGCTATTGAATTATTCGAGAGATGATCGCGCGAGCAGAAAATTGCAGTTACAAAATCGACCTTTTTAACGAGCATTAAAGCGAAGTAAAGTTAGTATTTCGCCCTCCTTTCGATTTGCTTCTTCTTTCTTTACTTTTTCAATGGTAAAACGTTCAAACGTTTGCGGGAATTAGTAGTGAGAAATACGAAAACGAATGATTTCATTGGCGATAATCCCAAAAGAACACTCGAAGTTTCGTTATGACGTTCTTTCACCCTTTGACGCTTTTAATATTATTTCGGATAACATTTCTTTTTTTCTAAATCTATCCGCAAACGAAAAGTTTATAAACACCGTTAAAGCAAAGAGAGAAGTTCAGAAACGGTTTTAAAAGCCAGTGATTCCAGCCAGCTATGAACTTGCTTTAGTTTGGAAAAGTCACTTGACTCTGACGACGAAAATCGGTTGTGGGTCAGACACGACAAATATGGGAAGTGGCATAAACGAGGTACCATGCAAATACATTATCGCCAATTATTGCTCACTCCCAGCTTTTGCTTATTTCAGGGATATAAAGCGCACACGTGCTAAACTTTTTAGATTGGTACTGCACACAATGTACCTCTCGAGACCATTTGATATCCCAAAAGTGGTATATACTTCGATATCTTTGACTGTTTTCGAAATATTACCTTATAATGATTTAAATGGTTCACTTTCTGTACTCTATTTACGATATGTATACAATTATATACACGATATATAACATCGTTACATATTAAATAGATTTCTTTCCCGAAAGTATTATTGCAATTATGAAATTGTCATATCTGTAACGAGAGACAGAATTTTATTTATGCGTTATTATCTGTTTTTATTATACTTATTCGTGCACGGCATAATATAAACCAGCACGTCTTATTTAAAAATTATTCGTAATTATGGTAGTTGAACTATTGAACAAAGAGAAAAGGATATTTAGTGCGGAGCCGTATTAGAAGTCTTACGTTGAAAAATTTATTACATGTACTTCAAATGAAAGTACATGCCGTCAAAGAAGGATGAGTGTTATTAAAAATTCCGTAGTAAAAAGGTTGAAAATATCTCCTTCTCTTTCCCATTAAAACAAAAAAAAAAAAAAAAAAGAAAGAAAAGGAAGACACAAATTTAGTATTTTGACGTAAATAGACAAGTAGGTACGTAGATATATTATTTACGTAACGTCGCGTGCAATACTTGACACATAAAATGAACGCCTCGGAAGAGTAAAGATATTGTAGGAGATATAGTCTCTACGCCGATAATAACTTTTCTTTCGTCCATTAACATAATTCAGTAAAGTCTCGCATCAGTGTTGAACGAGCGATCACTATATGTAAAAACCAACGCGCGTGCCTGTTGTGTGTACGAGGCAAGCGGATGTTCTTTTTTGCACGAATGAAATTTCACCTTCGTTAGAAGCCGGCACTTTGCGAAATTCTGCTGTCTTACACCGGAATACCATGCACGATAACGTGAGTCTTCCTACTTACGGGAAGGAGAAAATTATGCTCGCTGTACGTGAAACAATACAGACAGCTGCTGGTTACTAGCATTGAGAATCATTCGCTAAACGCAACGCGCGCGATCGAGGGAACATTTGCATATGGCATTCGAACGATTAAAACTCTCTCACCGCTGTTAACGAACGATCGCAGTAATATTTTGTGGAAAATAAATAGAAAACCCCTGCGGAAGCTTCGATTCAACCTTTCGATAAAAAATTTTCCGTAGTGGTGAGCCTCGTAAATCTCGCCGAAATATAGAGAAAAACGTATCGATATTTACGTAAAAAAAAAAGAAAAAAAAAAAAAAAGAGGGAAAAAAAAGAAAAACAAAAAAGGAAGGGAAAAATAAACTTTCATCCTATCTCAAATTCCAATAAAATTGCCAGCATAGTTTCAACTAATTTCTTTGTCGAAATTATTTCGAAAAACTTCGCCTCGTTATAACCGACAAAATTTATATATATTATATATTAAAAAATTTGACATTATTTTTCTTTTTTCTTTTCTTTTTTTTTTTTTTTTTCTTTTCTTTTCAGAAAAAGAAGAATTTTACTTTTTACTTTCTGAAGCGTTTTTTTTTTAAATTAAATAGAAATCCATAACAATGTACAGGCTTCTGACTCGATTATGATTTCGTGAATATGCCTCGAAAGAAGGGAGGTAGAGAAATAGGAACAGAAAATAGGGTGGTAGGTTTATGCCACCGCAAGATTTGAATATCCGTAAGTTCGCGGTAAGCAAGCGGCAGCTATATCGATCGTAGAAAAGCCGAAGGGACGAACGAACCGGCGATGCACGCGATCGAATTGCCCGTAACGCGGTTCCCTTGTTAAAAGAAGTCATTCTTTAAGTGAATTTTTTACCAAACTGATCATTCTTCTCAACTTTTCTTTCATAAACACGGTGATAGCAGTGAATCTTATTCCAGTGACGTAGTAACAACAGCAGAAGCCAGAATATGAAAATCTATTCGACGCGGAAAATGAAACGTTACCGACTCCAAACTAAAAGCTGGATATTAACGAGATAAAAAAAGAAAAGAATCTCGAACGTGGCTTGGATAAGCTTGCACTGGGAAAGCACATTAACGAAAAAAATGAGAGGTAGAGGTAGAGGGAGAGATAGAGAGATAGAGAGACAGAGAGAAAAAGAGAGAGAAAAAGAGAAAGAGAGAGAGAAAAAGAGAAAGAGAGAGAGAGAGAGAGAAAGAGAGAGGGAGAGGGATGCTTCAAGGTGATGTACCGCAAGATCCAAGGGAATTCGTTCGGAAGACTAGCTTTAATCCACGTTCACATTGGACCTCAGATTCAAGATTCTTTTTATTTCTTCTTTCTCTTTCTCTCTCTTATTGTCAATCGTTGATATTATCTCTGAAGATAAAACCGTTCTATTCACTATATTCGAACGTCATCCATGCAATGCAATTCATCGCAACCATAGTACAAAGAAGACAATATATGACAAACTTTTCCAATGTCGGATAACTAGTGTATACAGTGTGTACGTGGCATTATCCATTTGTTTCTATACGTAGCGAATTCATTAAACTTGTATCATCGGCGTAAATTACCAACACCCTCGACATTACAGAGATTGTTCCACTAATCCGCCACATTACACGTCGTTTTCCATAGACATGTCTTAGAATCTTTTATGTATTTGTAATTATTAAAGCATCATATTTAAGCTAATAGGTTATTGCGAAAATGTATGTATGTAGGCTTTTAATCGAACCTACACTACAATGCAACTACGAACATTCGCTCGTGTCGAGTGTGTACGGAAACCTCTTCGGATAGGTTAATCAAGCCGAATAGCACTTCATGTCCGCGAAAATGCACAGTTAATTGAATCGTTGTTCGAATCGTATATAGATAACTTCGAGTCGGCTGATTAGAACGGTCTCTCTTACTCGAGCAACTTTGTTCCATCTAAACTAACGTTGAATTAACGAAGAACTCATTAATCACGAAAGAATTTAAAAGTGTAACGCATTCAATCTAGAAGTGTTTTAGTTTGGATACCGTCCAGTGTTTATTCTCTCTTTTAACCGTATTACGATCGTAATACGTTTTCATCAACGAACAATCGTTGTTACTGAATCGAACCTTCTTACAAATAATAGAAAACACTGATACTAAATAAATAAAAAGGACAAATAAATAAATAGAAATAAGTTCTAAATAAATAAAATAAATTTGGTATTTGTATGTACATAATATATGTTAAAAACAAAAAAAAAAGAGAAAAAGAGAAATAGACAGACAACTCATGAATCAATTTGTAACACGATTGCGTCAATAGAGTTGGACTTTTTCAATGCAACTTTAGTAAATGAAATGTCAGCAACAGCTGAGAGTAACTGGACCAATAAGAACTCTTTCTTCGTAACTTCGTAACTAACGAAATTCTAGCAATAACTTTTGATAGAGGAAAAAGTACTTGCTAGACTATTCCAATTATTACATTTGAACAATTTTTACCAAAATATAATTAAAACGTGAGAATCTCTACAAATGAGAAAACGCATTCTTCTGAATGTACAAAATGAAGGTAATAATCCTCTTCCACATGTATTGTTAATCTCGTGGCGTCACGTTTTGCAAATGAACATTCAGATCTATTATAATTTTCGAACAAAATACTTTTAGATAAAATACGACATAAAAAGAATATTTTCTCAAATACAACATATCAACGCTCTCAATGACGCTATCATATCGTTTATAAAATTATACTTTTGTAAGATAGAAGAAAGTGTAATGAAAATTTTTATTGATGATGACTTGACGTTATCGTTGATATTATTAGTAAAACTTTGTGATGGTAACATGCACGACAATATGCTTATGAGACAATAACGATGAAATACGTTCTATGCGAAATATTCAAATGACATTTCAGTAGTGTCGCTTTCTGTTTTTCAACCGTTCAGTCATTTCTATCTCATATCTTCAGATATCGTGCATAATACTTAGTTGAAGGTAAATTTCTGATAAAAGCTACAACATTACAAAATATTTAAAATTATGCATGTACAATTTTCAGAATACATCCGCATTTATCGCGAATAATTTTGATACTTTTTCAAGCATTACTCGCTCGGAAAATGTAACAAATTCGCAAAACATTTTACCGTTTACGCAAATTTTTACATAATGTATATTTTTTACTGAAAAAAAAAAAAAAGGAAAAAGAATAAAAGAATTCATGCAATATAATTGATCCATTAAAGAATTGTACTAGTCCATTATAGATAAAAGAATAAGAAGTTCCAGAGAAGTTGGTTTAAAATTTCTGCGCGAAAAAGAAGTCTGCGGTTCGAGTCTTCCTCTTAGAGGATATCCAATTTAGGAGAAGACAAACGTCGCGACACTTTCAACGGTAATGAAAGTGGAAGAAGTCTCGGCGCGCCCTTTTGTTTTCTTGCGCTCTCATACAAGGATATACACATAGCAAGTACTCCCTCGGTCGTCCTAGAATTCAATCAAACCGTGTTTACAGCTCAGTACACTTAATCCTCTTTATTGGATTCAAAGCATTTGCCGGTTCCGTATCTCAGAATTTGATCAATTTTATGGCCGAAGGATTTGAACGATACTCGTGAAAGCCATCTGTCTACTTCCACTCCCAAACGAAATTATATCGTTGCCCGTACCCGGATTATTTTCATCTTACATTCACTCTTTCTCTTTCAATCCCCACATTTTTTGTTTTTCGTTAACTCATCAACTTCTATTTAGTCTATTCGTGAAACCATCATTACGAAAACGAGCAAACAACTCTTAGATACAAGCGAAACACTCAAAGCGAAGTTTCTTCATTTTCTCATATCTTATTTCATATTAATAACGCCAAAATGAGTATATCCCAAGTACTGCTCGAACACATGCGGAAATACTCGAGATTTTATTCCGATGTTATCGTGATTTAATAATTACATAAAATTAAATATCTGACTAATTCATATGTTTTTTATATGTTATGAATTATATAAAAATTATTATTTATTATTGTGGCTTTTGCATAGAAAAATAGTCTATTTGTATTTTAAACGAATATCAATGACGAAGGAAAAATCACCCTTCTTCTTTCCTTTCCTCTCTTTTTCTCTGTTTCCTCCTCTTTTAACAGTTCTTCTCGTCAAGATTTGGTCGTTACGATTATTTTAATAGCTCACGACACGCTATATGATTTATGGTATTACCAAGAATATTACCATCATATCACCTCGCTAGTATTAGCTCTATTAGACGGACGCGCGAAAGTGCGAACTACATATGACGAAGCTAATGAACTTTATTCTAACGAAGATAATCGTACGCTCAACTTGAACTATCTTAAATGACTTTATTACAATCGAAAGAACACAAACAAGATGTTAACAATTAAATAATAAAGCAAAGTTCATTTTTTAACAAACTCAGACCATGAAGGTACGCCTCCGTCGCGTGGATTCTACAAGAATCAAGAAGATAAAGTATCGAAATTGCCTACGAAACTTTCTACGATGGATCATCGATCGACGTCGAAATGTAAAAAAGAAGATTCACATATGGGAAATTGGATTTCTTCGACGGCTATCCAACTTCATTCACCAAACTTAACGGACCACTTGCCAAGCTTCAGAAAGGACAGCTTTATCAAGATGCGATCGCTATCACTGAAAGAGGAGCTGAAACAAGCACTGCGGCATATTTTTTAAGGAATAACGAAACTTATAAGTGTCGAAGAGATTTCGAAATTCATACGAAAAACGGTGCATGAGGAGAACAAAATTTTAGAGGGTAGTAGTCAAAGGATTAAGAATGTTTTATCTTAAAACCTAAATAAAGTTTCGATAATTGCTAAGAAGATTATGTTTATGTACGTGCAATAAAAAAAACAAAAGTTAATTACATGCTGGAAAAGCTCGACCATTTTGTCCTGAAATGAGTATAGTGACCGACCAGAAGGGATGGTAATCATGCGTTTTAAACCATCCTGTTAATGCTACTTTCCTCTGTTCTCTCTAAGTTTCCTCTCAAGTTTTTAACGACGTTGAGTTTCTTAATACTTTGCATCGTACTTTCGCTTTACTCGTGTTTGAGCAAATGTTTCCTCATAAATTCAGCATGTTTTGATTCTTTCAAATTCGCAATTAACGTGTACAAACACGCGAGCGATTAAAAGATATCTTCTCATAAAATCAAATCAATCTAACGGGGTGAAACTATCAATATCATTGAAATGATGGAATTTCTACAGGTATACATGAAAGATACGAAAAATCAATGAAAAAATCGACAGATATTATGAAACAGAGTCACGTGTTAGGACAACAAAGATTTTCCGAAAATAACAAGCACAAAATTTCGACGAAAATCAGTCACGTGAAAAAGGAAATAAAAATAACGAATCTCTTGACCTTATCAGATCTCTTTTATCATGATAATCATTCAATTAAAAATCATGTAAAGTACGGATGTAATACCGATTTCACGGGCGTAAAAAAAAATGATGGTTCGTTGATAAATATGGAAGCTAGAAGGTGGATCACATTAATCAAGGAGATCAACGTTCGGGTCGCCCCCGAGGATAATTAAACCAGGAATCGAACGTGTACATCGAGTATCAGAAGTCGCGTACTCGCTCAATAGGAAAAATCGATTCAATCGCGAAATATCCTAGATATGCGTATATAGGTACGTACATACCTATACAATATAAAGCGAGTAGTCTTGTATTATCTTTCGTATATATCAACGACCGAAATACCTCGATACTTCGATCCTCATTCCTATCACAATGTACTAGTAACTAAAGGGGAACGTCGAACGTCGAAGGCGTCACTTCTCGTAGGATAACACACGATAATCCCTCTTGCACGAGCTTTCGATCCTAACTTACGTTTCGCGTCAATCACACGTGACACTTCACCGTAGTAGGATGTGACCTATCGTGTCACGAAAATAAAGATGAGTCAATCGTCCTTTTGTCTTTAGTTTTTTGCTAGTTTTTTTTTTTTTTTTTTTTTTTTTTTTTTTTAGAACAAAGAACGAGAGAAGAAATACAAAGGGTATAAAGAAAAGGACGGATGAAATGAAAAGAAAGGATCGAGTAAGACAGAAGGAGAATTACACGTCACAGATGACACCGAACTCACCGACAATCTCCGTTCGGACGCCAACGAGAAAAGCAGCGAGCATCAGAAGGGGTTGCACCTGCCGTCTGTACGAACACATAGCACGTTTTTCAAGCATGATAATCGCGCGTAAGCGACACCGCGTATCCCAACGAGGGTAGCGCACGTCGCTTCGAGACTGAAGTTCCGAGCTCGTGCGTCGCTCCGTATATCCTCGAGGCCAACACACGAGGAAACACCCTCCTCCTATCGTTCCACACGCCCCACTCCGCGCGCGCCAACTCCGAGGGGTTGCTCGAACGTGCCACTACTCCCTCCACTCAACCACTCGGCGCGAGCGCCGAAGTTACTGGCGCGGAGCTTCAAGAAAATCTTCTCTTTCCCTTTCTTTCTCTATTTCTATTTCTGCCTTTCACGTTTTTTGAACGAAGTTGTCACCAAGTCTTTTCGTTTCCACTTTTGAAAACGATTATAATGTTTCATCGATAATGCCAGATTTATACGTTCTGCGATATTCATCTTTCGTCGAATTTTTTTAACTACAATGCTATGAATTTTGTAAGAATGTTCTAAATAAAATATATGAAGTGAGTAAAAGGTTATGTATGTATCTATATATTAACGTGTATGCAATTAAAAGGATTAAATGTCACACGTAATTCATAAAGAATGGCAGATGTTCGAAATTCTAGTCATACTTTCGAAAGCGTAATTTATGAAAAAATGAAAATTCAGTCGAATTGATTGGTTGATTGGTTGGTTGATCGAAGTTGAACACTAGCTAGAACTCTTTCGTTGAAAGATCCGAAGGTTGTTAACAAACAAAAAGGACTTTGTATACCTTTCGAATCACTTACGTTCGAGCGAGCTTATCGAGCGTACATACACACGTTTGTATATATTTGTTAGCGACGTTAACGTTCCATTGTCCGACAGACAACGAAAATGTCTATGGGTGTCGAATGTATCGAGCAGGATTTGTTGACGATTACTGGTTTAAATATGAGTAATTGCGAGTAATTGAGAAGTAATGGAATTACAGTTTTCCCTGGGAATAGCTGGCCATCCGAAAATTCTCCAATTTTACGTCACGCGGTCTCGCAGATTTGTAGAAAGAGAGATAGACAGAGAGATAGATAGATAGATAGACAGAGAAAGAGAGAGAGAGAGAGAGAGAGGAAATGGGAAAGAAGTATATATTTAGTACCCTTTTGTTTCGATCTAAATACGATTTAACGATAAAACGATACGTTCAGAACAATCCAACCACATATTCTTACTCTCGTAGGCCGTAAATCATGCCATTACATAGGAAAAGTGTATAAAGAAATAGAAAAAGTCTTGGAAAAGTCGTGATATTAAAAGAAAACGCTAAACGTATAGAAACAGCTTTTGTTGCGATAAAATACTTCGTTCCTTATGAAACATACGTTAGCGTATATAGTACTATGTCATATTTCGATTTCTAGAAATATGTGAGTAAATATGTGATTTAAAAAAATACGCGAGAATAGAATATTGCGTATGAACGACCACTTTGTAAAGTAAAATTTTTTAATTTTATTCGAAATCAAATCTATTGATATTCGTCAATCGCTCTCAGGTACATCATGCAAAGCAAGCCGATTTATATTCATTTGTGAGAACGCTAAAAGAATATTTTGAGTATACTAAAAGTAAAATCGCCGAAACCGAGAGCCAATTCATTTAAATACCGCAATAAACGAACGTACAGAGCACGTTCGACGTCGCGAAATAGACAATATCGTCACGATAAATTTATCGAATGTGACCGGCGCTCAATATTCTCGCGCACACATAGCGCAACGAAATACGATCGATATATTCCAAAAATTAATTTTCGTGGCACGTGATTAAAGCCGTATATGTGTACATATTTACCACTTAATAATATCGAATTTCTGCCACGAAACGAGTGAACGAAACGAAACGAATCAACGTGAGAAGGGATTCGCGAATTTAACGGTAGACTCGTTCGATGATTTCACAATTACCGATCGCGATAAAAATAAATAAAGGAAAACACGTACGAGACGGGAGATGATAAAAAATTAAAAATGAAAAATAATATAATATACGAGAATAAAAGAGACATCGAATAGCGTAGCACTAACGAAAGGAGAGACGATTCGGTATTCGATGGTGCCAGGTGTCGTTCTTGGTACCATAATGCCGGTGGGCAGCTTGCTAACGACAGGAATTCTTATAAGGCGTGCTTGCTTGTTCGTTCATTCGTCTACACGCGGACTAAAGCTTGTAGCCGAGGGCACACGTAATAATAAAGAAAAAGAAAGAAAAAGAGAAAGCGACATCGTTATACCTTTGTACGTTGTATAAACTTCTTCATTGGGTACTCCTCATCGAAACGAATAATACGGCCAATGGTACGAACAACCAAGCTTTTATGAGTCTTCGTTCATGAAAAAGAAACATTAACGTTACGTTCACGACCGCGTTATATGTGTTGGAGTGGCCGATCAGCAATTTGCGATCTACAATTCGCTCATTATACAAGCGCCTTTATACGACTCCCGTCTTTATTATTAGCCACAATATATCGCGCCACAGCACAACGATGACGACAGCAACGACAACCAGAGAATGAGCGTGTTGAAAAGCATCTGAAAAGATAAAGAATCGGATAGTGAGTTGAGTCGAGTTTACACGCTCGATCAAATTTTCACCCGTGTCGTTTCTATTTCTATTAAACTCACCTAGCTATCTTCTCGTCTAATCGCTAAAATCGATAGAATTTTTTTTAATCGAATTCGAATAAATCAAAGAGACATACCGATGGACGCTTGAATTAATTATTAACTGTACATTGAGAATAAATTTTTTTGCAATAGTAATTTCTCCTCTTACGCTTTTTAAAATTTTCAGTGAACCATATACATATGTATATAGTACATATATTTGATAACAAATTCGAATGCGTTAGGTTTAAATAATCTTGAAAAATGTACGAATTTGGTAGTAAAAGTAGTGCTGAATAGAGACATCAAAATCGAAAAAGTACAAAGGCGAAAAATAATGAGCGACCGATCGGAACAACTCTCGAAAAGCGTGTCTTTTGTCATCGCTTAAAAATGATCTTCGCGGAACGAAAGAGGATAGCGGCACAGAGTGGGTTCCTAGTTAGTCCACGGCAAGCCAGACAAATGGTTCTTCTCCCTTCAAGAGGGCGGGAGAATGCGACATGTGTGTAGTGTAAGTAAGAATAAGTGAAGCCAGCCAAGTTGAGTACTGGCCGCATTCGCTTAAATCCTTCCAAACAATACGACTGAAAGACGTCGTCTTTACGTAAGTAGGATTCAACTAGGTCGCATTCGGCGTTTCACGGACAACACATAAGAAGAGTTACCCTTCCTCGGCTCTCTTTCTATATTCCTATCTCTATCTTGAACGAAGAGACATCTTCGAAATCTCGAAGAGATGCACGATTGTACCAAGACTGGGCCATCTTAGGACCCCCCTTTACAACTCGGATATCCCGGCCATTTCTACCTTCGTTCTTCAAAGGCACCGATCGTCCTATGGAAATTTCTAACTGCTATTTCGATGTCAGCTAGAGCGAGCATCCGTGTGATTCGGAAAAAGCGATCTTATTGAATTCCTTTTACCCTTCCATTTTTCTTTCTCTTTCTCTTTCTAACATCTTGCAGTACTCTTTCCCTCTTGCCTTATTGGCTCTCCATGAAACGAACCCATCCTCGACTGTATCGTTCCTTTGACAGAGAATCACCGCGCTAGACAAGAACATACCTAGGAATTCTTTCTCGATTGCATGTCATACTCGATTCATGCTACGATCCGACTATTACTATCTCCTCTCTCATCGTTACCGTCTTTCTCAATTTGTCCAAGAAAACGTTTATTTGGACGTGCGAATTCGAACACATTCGAGAGGTCGAGGCACGCGATAATCTCAACTTTTCAACGATGTAACACGATCATAAATTGCTCTGATTTTCACCATTACGGAAAGTGAACTTTCGTGAAGAATATTTTATACCTGCTAATAAGGTCTCGTCTCCGGCCGCAAACAAGCTCACTTCGTTCCTCAACTTGTTCTTCTTTCGTGTTCTTCGGACAATCGGTTCGAGTGAGTCCTAGAAATTCCAACAAAGTTTAATAGCCTTGCATTTCGCCACCGTGTTATCGAAGCAGCCGCTGAACTCACTCCAACTTATCCCCTCCAACTCTGCCCCTTCTACGCTACCGACTTACTCGATTCGCAATTTCATCGATGGCTATTTTCAAGACCGATTAATCGTAAATTCTTTCCTTTTTTTTTTTTTTTTTTTTTTTTTATTTCCTTTCCTTTTCATTCTCGAAGTCTATCTTAACGCTATTGTCCGCAAGTTGGCTACGATTCGAAGTAGAGAGAATGAATGTTCTCATATATATTCGTATGTGTATATAGTATATATAGTTTATATGCTCGAAACGTTATTCCAAAATTTCCTAGCTTGGCCAAGTAACTTCAGACGAAAACTGGAGAGATGCACGAGACGACTCATTTAGTTAACGAAAAAGTACCGCTTTCTGTCGGCCAGTTCTGTCGACGAAACGCCGTATAACAGTAGAAAAAGGAAATTTATGTAGTTACGGTAGACTTTCAAATGAAAAGAATAAAGATCTAATTGTTAGAAATTATTCTTTTTAGACAAAATATAAATATGTACATGTACGTAACATGTCGTATTGAAAATACAATGTACAGACAAAAAATTCTTGTTCAAATCTAACAAGCCAATTTGTTAATTTTAAACATTATGGGAAAAAAAGAATTAAATAAAAAATATATTAACTATTTATTTCATAATAAATTAAACGTGATGATACCGCTATTTAGAAGAACATAACAATACATAATATTGATAGAAATGTTTCAGATTCGAGGGGGAGTCGTGGACACGCATTAATCTCTTTGACTTGCTAAACGGGTTAATTTAAATGTTTAAATTCTAGATCTGATGCAACTCAATTTGCGGGTGAGCACGGTCTCCGGTTAATTCCTTTCCTTCGTCGAGCATTCCACTGGCTCACGTTAGTGCCGCTTTTCGCCAACCCACTACCATCGTTGTTACTTCTAAAGCAATCCGAATGACCGATTCACGAGATATAATCATACGTGGTCGTTTCGACCCATTCCATTTCGTTATATTTGTAAAAATAACTAGCATTACGAGATTATTTTATAAAATTTCATAAAATCTTTTTACTTTTAGCTAAGACTACAGAGAATTTCTTTATATTTTCGAAATATCGAAAAAATGTAACAAACAGTTAACTTAACAATTACTAAAGATATCACAAAATTCTTTGACATCTGTATATTTTAGATCGCAATTTAA
Source organism: Vespa velutina (assembly GCF_912470025.1). NCBI lineage: Eukaryota > Metazoa > Arthropoda > Insecta > Hymenoptera > Vespidae > Vespa > Vespa velutina. The sequence continues at coordinate 7,254,789 of NC_062191.1, forward strand.
ATGTTTTTTTTTATATTTGTGTATCCGCTTTAGCATTTAAACGGGTGAATAGATTGACCGGAAATTTTTACCAAAAATCAAGTTGCACACAACGAAGATCCACGAATAATTCTATTTCGATTGCGGTTTAAAAATAACAGATATGTCATAAATAAAAAAAATTTATAAAAAATCGTACAAGCCACAGAAACAATCCAAACTGTGCAAAAATATTTAAAATAGTCCTAACAATTAACGTGAGTTCTTCTAAAATATTTTATGAGAGCAATAAAAAATGACAAACGGCAAAAATATTATGAGCTTTACAATATATCTCTATCTATCTATAAGTTTTCTATTAAAATTTATATACGATGTATTTATTCGCATAAAGATTCATACAAATATCTATGTACTCACGTTAGTGTATATTAATTGGTCTACATGGTTGAACATTTCTTGAATATATTGTATTATTTTGAAATTTTTAACGAAAATCAATTTTCATTTTACGAAGATTTACAAGAATTTTTTAAAATATTCTTTATATTTATCCATATCATGCAAAATAATAAATATAGTTTTTTGTAAAAAATATAATTTTTTATTAGGTATCAAAGACTAGGAACTCTGCAAAAGCTAACCAATAGGAAATAACAAAAAAAAGAAAGTGTATTTAGAAAATCTAATATATCAGTTAAGCCTATTGTAAAAAACGCAGAATTGTTCCAAAGGCGAAGTCGAATTAGACAGTTCCCTTTCCTTTATTTTTTATATCTTTATAAACTGTGGATTAACTAAATGCAAAAGATTACTTATTTGCAATTCCGAATTGTACAAAATGCATTTTTCTACCACGCAAAAGTACTTACAGTCAATAACGAAAACAAGTTTTCACTTAATTATTAACACATATTTTTAATCTTATCATTTTATACATTCTATTTAAGACATATACAGGATGGTTAACAAAATGAAAAAAATATTTTCCTCTCTGTAATATTTCCAACTTTTTATAAATGCAATAATATTTAACGATTGAATGATACGTATTTTATATGCTTTTTTCGTAAAAAAAAAAAAAATAGTCAAAAGATATTTCCCATTTAATGACGGTTTTAAAAGTACTATGCGAAAATTAATTAAAATTCTCGACACTTCCATGATTAAATAAAAATAAAATCAACTTTTTGTATCAATTTAAGATCGCAAAATTACAAGTATTTTTAATACTCGACATTTCCATGATTAAATAAAAAAATAAAAACCCTTTTTTGTATCAATTTAAGATCGCAAAATAACAAGTATTTTTAATACTTTTAAAAAATTTTTCCACTCGTTTTATATACGTATTATAAATGTAGAAATTTTACAAATTTACTTTTAGAATTATCTTATCCGGGATAGCGCGAACGCAGTCCCGACTACCAAAAATTATACGCCCGAGATATCCACATTAGGGATATTCGCAAGGGTCAGCTCAACCGTAGTGCAATGGAAGAGCCTCGCCCTGGAGGAACCGCCTTCTTGATCACGGTATCCCCTGCGCCAGGTAAGTATGCTTTCCTTTGGTCCTCCAGGATAGTTGAACACGAAAATTATTCTTTTACCTTCGAGAAAGGATTCTCTTGCTGCGCACCATAGCGACAAATTCCCTTACTAACTCGGGCAGGCGTTCGATCCAGTTACCGCATTAAATTTTGGCTCTGTTCCAACTAGCTCAATTAACTATAGAATACTAATTAAAGTCTTCTTCAATAAATCACAATATTGACATTTATAATTATTTCAAGTATTTCCTCATTTTCTATTTTTTCTACTAACTTATTCATTATAAACACATTGAATGCTGTGAAACTCATTGATTACCAGCACTCATTTTTGCAGCGCTTTTTTTTAAATATTCCTGTAATTCCTTTTGTGACATTTTATAACAAAACATATATTTGACAAATATACTTTCTAATGTAAAAATAAAACCTAACGTAAAACGTATAACAATGAATTCTTCTATATCTTTATATCTTTTATCTAAACAAAGTCATGAAAGTTATTAAATGAATTAATTTAATTGTACAAAAATCGATTCTACACTTAACCGTATTAAATCTTTTGTGTGGTATGGTTATTCCGTTTGTCGAAATTATTTTCGCTCGTACAAGCGGTAATGTATGCTCAATCAATTATAACCCAAAGTCCCTAATCCTGAAGATTTAGGGTCTGAGGTTTATCTTTTGTTTAGATTTTATATACACAACATAGGAGAATATATGTAAATGACATACAAATAAGATAAGCTATTCACACAACAGTAAACGATAAAAATGCCTTGCCGAAAATATTCTAGACTTTACTGGGAAAGAATTAATACAGTTAATTTTACCAAACAGAGACTATTTTCTATCTATTAAAGATTTTTGAAATGAAACTTCTGTAGTAAGGGATGGCAACGAAATGAAACGAAAGAAAGTAAAACGGAAACGAAAAGAAAAAAAAATGACAAGAAAGGGAGAGGCATACAGAAAGAGGATGAAAGAAAGTGAGATAAGCTGTGCGTTATTGTTTTTCTTGAGCGTAAGAGAGAGATAGGAATAAAGAAAAAGGAAAGAGTAGAATATGACGACAAGCCGTACACATATATTGTATACGTTGTGTTCTCACTTTCTCACTCATCCATCTCTCTCGCTCTTTTATCCTTTTCACTTTCCCATTCACCCTTTTTCCTTTTTCTCTCATCCCTCCATAATTTTTCTCTGATTCCATCTGTCTCTCAACTTCTCGTTTTTTTTCCAATCCACGTGTCGACCTGTCAATTACATCAAATAAAATAAAATAAAGCAATATTCTTATATAAATAAATTATTTTAAATATTTTTAATATAATCTGTACTGTTTAAAATTTATCCCTCTCTCTCTCTCTCTCTCTCTCTCTCTCTCTCTCTCTCTCTCTTTCTTTTTATTCTATCTTTAAAATTCGCTGATAAGCAGCTACATATAATAATAACATTGAGAATTAAAGTTAAAAGAACTAAATTAAATTAAACCAAAATAATTATAAAAAGTTTCATTATTTCTATTATATGACAAATATCGTGTAATACTACATAATCAATATTTTTCTGACTTTTTGTTTTCTTTGCGTTAAAATTCTACAACTGTAATTACTAATTGTATTAACATATTGATTACCACGCCAGATTTACATGTTTTCAGGAACAACAAAAGTTTAATTATTCTAAGGTTATAATGACAAATAAGAAACATTTAAAAGCATAGCGCGGTCACTACGACCATCCATCAGGCGAATATCCCCCATCGGAGAAACAATCTCCGGTCACAGGTAATCAACCTAACAGTCAATGTGTTGATTGAAAGAAGAGTAGTTACTTATTGTTATCGAAGAAAACAAAAGCAGTCTCCTCGTACTAATACGGCTAAAGTGAAAAAAACCTTTCAAGCACAAGAGAAAAGTATACAATGTTACTTGTTTTCAAACGCAAAACGTACCTACAATATAATGTACCTATATAAATAAATATTAAAATACTAAAAGACCAATTCGAGAAACGACATAAAAATTATAAATTACTTATAAAAATTATCTTCCAATTAAACTCAAAAATATTATATATAATTATATAACTTCAATTTTGAGACAAAGTTACACTTTCAACCATTGCATAAAGTTATGTATTCTTTGAAACAAAGCATTTATGTAAAATATATATATATTATAATATATGCTCTAATATCAAGTTGATTCACACTAATTAAAAAGGGGGGAAAAATCTTCATGACAAAAGGGAAAGAATGGGGAGGGATACATATTTCATATAAATGTATACCCATTTGCACGTTTTAAATTTACATGACACTAAGTTTACTCTCTTTGAAATTCAAAATAAAACCTAAAAAAACTTAGAGTACAAAAAACCTTAAAATATAAAAACCTTTTGTTTGGAATTAAATTAACCGGGATAGCGCGAACGCAGTCCCGACTACCAAAAATTATACGCCCGAGATATCCACATTAGGGATATTCGCAAGGGTCAGCTCAACCGTAGTGCAATGGAAGAGCCTCGCCCTGGAGGAACCGCCTTCTTGATCACGGTAACCTCTGCGCCAGGTAAGTATGCTTTTTCATCGTTGAACACGATACTTGAATACAACTATGTTGCATTTTGCTGTGAGTAACAGATTCGACTATGCGCAACATAGCGGCAAAAGAGAGAACTAAATTCCTTAACGAGTCGAGCTAACTGATAATCTAGAGTAAGAATACGCGATAACCGTCACGACATGATTAGCGACGAATTTAAAAAAATAGAAATAAAATAGAAATAATATATAATACAAACAAAAAAAAACAGACCATATAAGTAGGAAAGAAATTATGTTTTCACATGGAGATAGAAATCATTCACCATCAAATTCCATACATTAATTCGAAAGATTTATACAATTTTTTTTTTTTTTTTTTTAACGTAATGATATAAAGTTTATTAAATCATTTTTTGCATCTTTATAAGATATGTCTACTAGATAAATGATTGATATTTTCCTTTGTCCACGTCATGCACGTTTTTCCTTAACAAGGACCATTCCACAATTTGTAATAATCTACGAAAGAAAATAATTACTTAATTATTAAACACAAAACTATATCGGTTTTGGTATCTGCTAAATAACAAAAGTCAATATTAATAAAAGGAAGATATTAAAAGAAAGATAGAATTTAATAATAATAGATATCTTGGTTATCAAAAAAAAGTAAAAACAGTCTTATAATATTAGGAAATATTTTTAACTTATTAATTCGTATGTTTCCGCTTATGATATAATATAATTATTTACGATAATATATCGATCATTAAACGTTCTCAACATATTTATAATTACTTACTCGTTCTATAAATAACAGTAATGTATCTTGTTGTATTCTTCTGCGGAGTTATACGAAAACGAGTACATTTATTGTAACAAAGCATATGACATACGCTCGAAAAGGTTTTGTCTTCGAAGTCGCGATCACGAGCGCAGATTGTTTCATCACCATTACTACTGCTGCTTTTTTTTTCACTCGTTTTCTCATCCGGAACGATCGTAGTCATTTCCTTTTCTCCAGGATCGATCGTACTCTTCACATTGCAATGGTTGCAGTCGCACGTAAAAATATTTTCCTGTACCGGCAAAGACGCGCATAGCATCACAAATACGACTGCTATTTTTAAAAGAAACTATCATTTAACACTGTTTCAGATATCTTATTTGAGGAGAAAAAAAAAAAAAAAAAAAAAAAAAAAAAAAAAGAAAGAAAAGAAAATTCTTTTCTCGAGTAGCTTTATATTATTCATTTCTTTTTAAAAATATTGTAATAAATATATTTTGTCAGTGCTTACAAAATACAACAGCTATCACGTGACTTAATCCCATGTTTCAAGATTTAAAATGTAATATCGAAGATGCAGTAAGACCGATAGGACGACTCTCAAAGTCTTTCCGTTCGATTAAGAGTTAAGTCGGTACGTGACTGTTTCGATATCAAAAACATTAACACATTGACCTCTGATCTTAACGGAGAAAAAAATTATTATGCGTGCGCATCTATGATAAGTCAGATATACAAATGATGAAATTGAATATTCTCGTGAAGGAAGGTATTAGCGTTAACAATCAAACACAATTTTAATTAAAATCAAAAATAATTTGATTTATCGAATAAAATTTCTTATGCTGTGAATTTTTTATCCTGGAAAATACTGTTTATTATATATACGCTATAAAAACAAAAAAGTCTAAAAACAAATATACATAACATACTATGCAATATAGCAAAACGAATTCAATCTTGAAATTGAACTACGCAATTTTCATTTAGATTTTGAATTATGGTCGAAATGTAGAATTCCGCATTGTTCGACTCTCCATTTTGTAATTAGCTAATATAATTAGTTTAAGGACGAGTCATTGTCAAGGAAGCAGGTACGTTTGAGCTCTCGATTTAGTTGATTTTCTTGTCGCTTTAGAGCGCTATATTCGAATACATTTCTCATCAGAAATTCAGAACAGGACACTGTTGAAACTAGTTGGACAAGAGGGGAAAAGCATACTTACCTGGCGCAGAGGTTACTGTGATCAAGAAAGCGGTTCCTCCAGGGCGAGGCTCTTCCATTGCACTACGGTTGAGCTGACCCTTGCGAATATCCCTAATGTGGATATCTCGGGCGTATTATTTTTGGTAGTCAGGACTGCGTTCGCGCTATCCTGGATAAAGTATGTGTAAAAAATAGTATTTATTTCTTTCTCATCCACTAATATTTTACAATTTCTCCTCTCTCCTCTTAACTATAAAAGATTCATATAACAAACTGTGGGTTGTTTGCATAATAAGATACCCTGGATACTGAATACGAGGTAAATATTTGAAATGTTCTCTGAAGAGTACGACTGGTGGAAGCTTCTAACATCTTTCGATGTAAAGTGAGGAAGGAGGAGAGGTCATGGCCTGTAAAGAAAAAGGAATTAAGCAGATGTAAAGCTCTCGATTCACCTGTCGACCGATTCAGAATATAAACTTTCAAATTAACCTATTCGAGAAGGCAAAGAGAATAACGCACGCATAATATTTGCATATTTTAAAAATAAAGAAAATATCCGATTGGATTCGTTATTACTATTACATATATTAGACTGAAAATTATACAATATTTTTATATAATAATTACGAAGAATCTTTATTTTGGAAATACTTAGAGAATGTTATGTTAAACAATCTGCTCTATAATAGAAATGCTTCGTTCAAAATTCACAAGATTTATTAATTATAACCCCTCTAATTACAAATATAAATGTTCTTATAAAATACGCACTATACGTTAATGGACAAAGAAAGGAGAGGTGATATACGTTTATGATTTTGAAATCAATGTGCTTTATATAACCTTAAGTAAACAATTTTCTTGCAAGGCGTCCTTTCCTTTCAACACCAGTACATCTTTGAGATATATTGCATGACAATAGGCGTCTTCTAACAGCTGACAATCATTTAATGTTGCGACTTATGAACTAATTTGCATTTTATCCCGAGCATCCATTGTTCGAGGTTATTGTTGATGAGAGGGCTTACGGTATCCGTTCGAAGTTGCAAACTGGCACAAGAGAGAAGGAAAAGCCCTCGTCGATTTCTAAAGCGCTAGTATTTTCGAAAGCTTCGTTGAAGGATGAGAAAAAAAAGCAATTTCTTTGATTGCGCTTGACTCAAAGAACATGAATCTTTTTAGAATCTAAAAGACCAAAGCATTTTACATCGTCACAGCTTTACAAAGTCACAGAAAAGTTATTGATTATTAAGTGATCAATAACTTTCGATAGACAATACCTTTATACAATGAAGAGTATTTTTTGCAAAAATATCTCTTTTTATGAATCATCTGACGAATAGCGGAGATCAACATCGAATCACGTGGAATAGAGTACCATATTCCAATTTTTCGATGACATACTTCCCCTTCTACCATCTTTCCACTCTCTATCTCTCGACCTCACTCATATTCTCTCTCTCTCTCTCTCTCTCTCTCTCTCTCTCTTTCTTTCTCTCTCTCTCTCTCTCTCTCTCTCTCTATCTATCTATCTATCTATCTATCTATCTATCTATCTCTCTCTCTCTTTCTCTCCTTCACGACACTTGCTTCTATTATGCGCAATAGAAACGAAACGAAACGTGAATTCGATGGAGTTCCAGGAGCTGAGGGATGGGAAAAGAGGTTGCAAGAGGTCACGGAAAATTGTCAATCAATGCGACCCATCTAGGCTTGATTACAACTTCACCATCGTGTTCCTAGTTTGTTTGAGCTCCCAGATCGGTTGACCGAATTTTTATACCGGACTCGTGAAATTCGGTTATCTTCGTATACGAATATAAATATTCGCGGTTTAGCTTTCTGTCGGTGCCAAGAAATTTTTCCGTCGTTTTGCGATTCCACGTTATATAAAATATTTCTACTCTTCGTATTCAGATGAATCTCTTTATAAAATATACTGAAACATCTACATTTGTTTGTAAAATATTAAATTTTATCGATCTACGTCCGTCTGAACTTTTGACTTTTCTTCTTCCTTTCGTTTTCTTTTTCAGATATCATTTTCAATATATACACATCCGGGAATAGTGCACGTTTATATATATATATATAAGTATAGAGTAAATCAAAGGACTTTCAACCTGATAAATTTAACCTCCATCGCGAATATAAAAAAGCATTTAATTTTAAAAGGACGCGTTTAATTTATGTTACCTCTCACAAAGGATGCCCACGTTGTACGCCCATTTAGAGGAAGAAACTTTCAACCACGATCATTTTAAGTATGCTAGATTGATCCCTTTGTAACAACGATCGAAAAAGAGAAAGAGAGAGAGGGGAGAGGGAAGAAGGGAGAAAAAGGTATTATTAACATTGCTACAAAGACGTCATTAATGATGAACTACAATTCTTTCACTAAATCAATAATCCGTACATGTACTACGAGTCTTGACACGTGACGACCTACGTTCATCTCTATTCAGAGAACATTTCACTTACGAGTTATTTTTCTCGATAATAATAGCGGACATCCCCTTTACGTTGGATGGACGTCTATCTCATTTCTTTCTTCGCGTATCTGTGCGTGCACATCACACAACGTGCGTCCAGATGCGACTATTTCATTGTCATTGAACGAATCCATCGGACGAATCTTTAATACAGACTTACATACAGTTGTCGTAAATAAAAATAAATAAAAATATTCAGACAATATTTGAAATTGAATAACTTTTTTTAAGATGAATAAAGAAAAATATAAAGTTTGGAATGTATACCGAAAAATTAATACCGAAAAATTAATACAGAAAAATAAAAATTTGGAATAAATATCAAATGATAATTAATATATGAAATATGTTTAGTAAAATAAATAGAAAAAGAAAATTTATTCTCTGTTGTACCTCTATCCAATAAAAAATATAAAATAAGCTATTATACAGTATTTGTATCGAATGTATTTATAAAAAAAGAATATATATAAAGGAATACATTTTGTAGATTTAATCGTCTTAAATATATCTGATTTAAATCCAAAAATCTTTAAAATGATAAGTTTTACGATATAATCAAAAATCATTTTTTTGTTTTCAATTTTTCGCGTATTTAATATATTATATTGATTTTACAAATGCATGAATTATTTTATGCAATCACTATCACGAAACGGTTCGAGTTCGAATCCTAGTCTAAATCACCCAAGAGCCCAGTTCTTGTCACGAATCTTAAAATATTACGAAAAAATGTTCTTCGTTGAGGAAATGATCAAAATAGTTCTGTATCTATATAAAGATTCAAGGAATTTTGTCTAATTCAAAAAAAATTATTCAATTTTCAAATATTTGTCCAAATATCTTTATGACTCACTGTACATAACAGATTTCTGGGAATAACTTATTTCTTTCTTTGTAATTTATTTGGATTCAACATTCAATCAATAATCACTTGGTTACTCTCGCTCACATATCATTTAAATCATACCATATAGAAAAGTTCGCCAAATCCAAAATGATGTTTGAATTAATTTTATCGATATTATAATAACATATTTTATAGGATACAATTTTTACGATTTACAAATAACCTATTAAAGAGCAAAATACGTCTATGCACGTTTAAATAATTTCTCGAATTTTCTTTATTCTCATTTCTGTGACAAGTAATTTTATTAACATCGCAAATAGTAACCACCTAGGCAGACAATGTTTCGTAATTGCGCGTTCTTTGTGGAACAGAAGCAAGGTCGATATACGCGTTTGCAATTATGTGTGTCACAAGAAAGCACTCGATCGTGGGATACGAGAATGAACGAGTCACGTGCATGCATCGAGTCTAACACCCTTCTTTTCATTCATCGTCCTGGCTTTGAACACAACTTCATTACCTACCAGAGATATTTTTACGACATACACGCTTACACGATCGTTACCTCGAGCTTATTTTACATACTTCTATAATTAGAAGACAAGAAAAACAGAACGATTACACTATCAGCGGTAATTTGAACGATTTATTTTACAAAACAATTTTAATATAAATATTTTAATGTTTCGTTTGCCTTCGTTATCCTTATAATTATTTCTCAGGTAAAAGTTATAGTCTTTAAAATGATAAGTATAGTGATAAAAAAAGAAATTTTCTTGAAAATTACTTTTACCTAAAGATTAATCTCATTCACTTATAGAAAACGCAGTTATTCCATTTACATATCTCATCTTGTAAATATATATTATATTAACATTAAAAAAAAAGTTTATCGAAGCAATGGCATATCTATAATTAAGTCGAACAACTTACACATCGAGACAATGATAATCAACCAGGAAAGAAAAAAAGATACAGTAGCAGACGTAAAAGAAAATACTATACGTGACGTGCTCATAAAACGAAGAGGGAAAGAACAAGAAGGAAATTTAATCGGTCTCTGCGATAATGGGTGCGATGCTGAAGAAGAAAGAAGAGACGAAGAAATTTAATTAACCGACCACTTAAAGGAAAAAGGAAATTTTATCGCGTTTCCAAAGAATCATGAACGAACGACTGCCGCTACTGCTGCTGTCGCTGTTACTGAGAACATTTGAGGACAACGTTTCTACTTTCTTCGAGAAGAGAAAAAGAAGAAAGAGAGGAAAAAAGAAAAAAAAAAATAAAGAAGACAAGGGATGTAAAAGATGACACCCCTGGAGTTTTACCTTCCGTTGAAAATCTACATTTAAGAGGGAACCCTAGCAAACGTTCGATCGTAACCGTACCAAGTCGCGAGTAATTCTGCTGAGTATTTTCCTTCAATATCGTCATTCGTGTCGCGACAACGCGAATGTCTATGTACGGATCTATGTTATATATACCTATACTTATATGTACCTACGTAGTACGTACCACTATGAAGCTCTATGTATAGCGTAATCATTGTAACAGCTAAAGTTAAGAAATTGAATCAATTGTGAATTTATTCGATGAACCTTCGATCCTATTATCGGATAACTTTTTCTCAAAAACGATTTCACTTAAGCTAGGATCACTTCTTTTTCAGCTAGACATGCAACTTCTCGAAAAAGTATCGATAAATACTTGGAAAGACAAAAATGTAATATTAATGTAGAAACGTTTATATTTTTAAACCAATCAATGGATTAATGAAAAAACGAATAATAACGAGAAAAGAACTTACATCGGTATAAAAAAAATTTTTTACGTTCGTTTAACTATATCTACTCATTTCTAATAACGTTTACTCACCCAGTCATTTTTTTTTTCCTTTTTATGACACATTTTCCGTGACGCATATCACCTATCCATTATGCAAATTCGTTTTAATAGTTAACTCATATAATCCACGTATCGGGAAGCAGATATTAATGGGCCACGATATTCGTACCGGGATAATGCCGTTGCATGCTGATGAGTAACGTTCATTACGGGAGCATTAGCTAGGATAACGTGTGTGCAAGGATGCGTACTAATCCTGGATTGATAAGTAGAATTCTCTACGTGCTAACAAACATCCATAACGATTCGGAATCTTGCCGAGTTGGCAACACTTCGTGTTCGGAAAGATATTTTCGTTTGAATGTAAGGAATTGCGGTATCCTTTTGGGGCCATTTTCAGTCTGCATCTTGGAATTATATTCATGAGAAAGAAAATGAAAGGGAGAGAGAGAGAGAGAAAGAGAAAGATAAAGAGAAAGAGAGAGAGAGAGAGACAGACAGAGAGAAAGGAGTGATCGATTCACAACCAATTATTTGAACGAATCAAATGCGATTCTCCGAGCGTTCGAACTTCCAGAGTACTCAAATACAGAATATATGTAATGGAAATCACGTCGAGTATCCAAAACATAGCTCCCCTTTAATAGTATTATCTGATATCGAGAAATAAACTAAAAGCGAACGATACGATACTACCAAACATTGACAAACTTTAAAGCCATATAATGCCAACTTTACGAGTCTCCTTCGCGTCATCGTCAGAGAGAAATTCGTACTGGTATTATTGATTTTACAGAGTCGTGAGACAAACGATTCCAAGTATACGAGTCTTTTACGAATTAGCACGGGCAAATTTATTTGAGAATATTCGGTCATTCATTCGTTTGAAATCGACGACAAGTGCAATAACTTTTCAAGATATGTATTTTTTGTATCACTTCTCGAAAAGTAATAATAATAAGACGGAAATTTCTTTTTCTCTTTTTTTCTCTCGTGGTAGACGATGGTACGATTTAAAGGGGAATAAATAGTACGAAGGTTTAAAACATATACGGCGAGAAAGCAAGGGATGTATTGCAAGAACTTTGCTTTCTGGTTCTCAGTTCCTGCACGGATGCACCTGCTGGTTCATCAGGCAGCCGAGTCTGCGGTGAATGCGATGAGGTCACTTTCATCCCTCCCAGTCTAGCCGCTCAACGTTCATCCGTACTTTATCCTAAAGCAGTAACCCGCCTACTCTTCCGCGAGTCGAAAACCCCGTTGACAAGGCTGCCCTTTTACTCGTTTGACCAGAGAAGAGAGACAGAAACAGAGAGAGGACCCCTAGATCCGATTACGCGGATACGAATTTGAGATTCTGTAAATCTACCAAAACTTTAACCTACGTCGCAAAACTTTCTCAGTTACATATATAGCAAACAAGATTCACGGAAGATAGATTATATGGATATACCCAACGTGGGTGAGTAGAAATTTCAGTGCGATATGGAAGGAAGGGGGAAACCCTAAATCTAACTTGCCACGTTGCGAATAACGTCGACTGAATACCGCGGCAACGTATTTCTGTGAAACATTTCGTAAGCAGAGAGCGCCTAATGGATACCAAGTTTATGTCTCTCGCGCGACATTTTCATCGAAGGGGCGGCGAAGTGGTGTTGGACTGGAAGGAACATATAAATGCAACGACCCACGAATGCTCTTTGGCCAAACCGAAACACTGATCTCTGTCGTTTCAATTATGTCGAATGACATTACTCGAAGCTTTAGAGAAACTTCTTATTATTATTCGAACGGAGTACTATTTCAGTTATAACAAAGCTTAAAGGAATCGATACGTCGTTTGAAAATTTATTCCGGTATATTGTCTACCACGATATTTATAACGTACTATTTTTTTCAAGAGAAAAACCGTTAAAAAAAGAATATAGAAATATTAAGGAGTAACTTGGCCAATATTTATCTGACATCAGTAATCATACGAACGAGTGCAATTTTCTCCTTACTACCGTGTCACCTGGAAACTCTCTCTCTCTCTCTCTCTCTCTCTCTCTCTTTCTCTCTCTCTCTCTCTCTCTCTCTCTCTCTCTCTTTCTCACGGATTGATCTCATTTCCAAGATTCGAATCTTCTATTACCGTGTACCGTTTCGCGTTTTCCATTAGCCTTTTGCATCTCAATCTCGACGACTATTTTACAGTACTCCAAAGAACTTTACGCGAGGATCGATGACACGAACAAAAGTTGCTTTTCACCATTTTACGAATTATTTTCGTTCTTTCTTTTTTTCAATTTTCTATTACTGCTTTTAATCGAGAATAAAAGAATGCAGAGAAATTCCTGATAAAACCATAAGATTCTTCAAAATGAAAGATTAACAGTCGGATGTTCTTTTGAGAATCTTCAATTGTCAATTGACAAAGCGATAAAAATAGCAGAGGTTAAATAGAGCGAGTAATTTTATACTATTATATATATATAATAGTATAAAATTAGTATAAAATCTTATATATATATATATATATATATATATATATATATATATATATATATAAGAAAATAATAAATTCACCGTCTTAATCATTTTCATACATATGTATTCTACATAAATACATACATATGTAGGTATATTCTATTCCATAAAGTAAAGCGAACTTCGACACGCAAAGCCAGTACGAAGTATCACGCGAGCTTAGTCTTCAAAGATCAAATTCTTTATTACCTTCTTTTAGCTCTACCCACGTATTGTCGTAACATTAATATCAAGATACTTTCTGGATTTACTACCATACTAATATCCACATTGATTTATTTGATTTTATGATCTCTGATTATAAATTACGTATATATCGCATTAATAAATATATTTCGTTTTTTTATTTTATTCTTATTCAAAACCAATTTTTGTAGTCAACATCTTTAAAATGTTCTACTCGAAAGGTTTTCAAAAGGTCAGCACGATAGAGGGAAAACGAATATACCGCCTCCTTACGATTGGCGCCAAAGATAAAAATCAAAGTGCAGCGTCGTCGGTATCAGAAAGTCGTTCAATTTGTGATACAAGTAACGAGAACTTTGCATAGTACCAGTATGCAATATACATATATGTACTTATGTACATACAAGTATTGATGTGTATGTTTATATATACATATAATAAAACTACATTTTCTTCTACTTCTACTTTTACGCTATAGAAATATTTTCTTTAAAGATATACATAGCAAAATATCTGTAGAGTCATATAAAAAAACTTATATATATATATATATATATATATGTATATATATATATATATATAATTATTACAAAAGAAATCAAAGTAAGAAGGATATAATGAATTCCAATAAAAGTCCTTATGCCAAATTAAAAGAAATAAATGTTCAAGAAAATAAGATAATTTACCTAAAATTCTTGAATAAATCTTTGCCGTGTGATTGATGAAACTCGTATGACGTGAATATTGCATCCAGAGTTTTGAATTTCTTCGCTTGAACTTCATTTATACACTACACACATTATTTTACACTATTCTTCATAAATTTCAAAATCGAATCACGTTCAGCTGTGTATTTCCGTTATCATGATTGACTTTGAAAACCGTTTAAAACTGAAGAGAACTGCGAAAAATTATTTTCGTGCATTTAATTATACCATGCAGATATGTAATGTACTTTTTAACGCGCGAACTTTAAAACTTGAGGTTAGAGAAAAAATAGCAATTTCATCAAGTCAACTACGGGCACACAATCATAATGAGACAATACAAACTATATGAAAATTATAATAGATTATAAATAATATGAAATAATTATGAACTTTCTATTCTATCTTTTTGTACAATTTTTTCTTTTTACACAAACTTTTATCTCCAACATGACATGAATATGTCAGTTCCTGATTATATTCTAACGAATTAATCTAAAGTAGAAACTGTTTATCATATATAATATGATACTGACCGAACAACTTAAATAATCGTATTACTTCTTTACTAAATTAACAATAAAACAAATAAAAATTAAAGATCAATTATTAAAATGATTCGTTTGCAAAGCGAACGCAGCGCCACGTGTTACCATGTGATAAAACTATCTTTTGTTTTATGACTATAGAGGCGCTGATTGTCGACTTACGAACGAGAAGGAAGAATTCAGTCGCGGTGTCCAAAATTTATATGGCGGGTGTGTCGTTTAGAGGATGTAGTATATTTTAATCATTATTACTTCATTTTTCTTGGTTTCGTATCTAATTCCGTGACAAAGGTGAAGATAATATATCTTTCATTTTTATATTTACGATGTAGAATATATCCACTTCGTTATATTGCATTGATAAGTGCAACCTTCGAATATGTTCATCGTTCGATACTTTATCTCGTTTGAATACTAATTAATCTATCCCATTTGAGGATACATACATATATTTCTATTAATGAATAAAGTCCTTAGTTCGTAACTACGTAAAATTAGCTTGCCCTCGAAACTCACTTAACATTATATTCAAAGCCTTAGCAGAAAATGACGTCATCCAAAGATAAATCAATAACGCGTGTACTACTATTTTGAAAAGAAAGTCGATATTTCGTTACATTAATTGAAAGTCTAAACATTAACTATATAACATATGTTTTAATATTTCTTATATTTTTTATTTACTTAAATTATTATATAGTAATCTTTATTTTTTACAATAGCCAGCAATCAAAATGATGTCCGATAGAAAAGCCGAACTAGAAAGAAAAAAGGCCAAACTTCAAGCTATTAGAGAGGAAAAAGAAAGGCGAAGAAGAGAAAAAGAGCAAAAAGATGTAAGATTATATATGATAGTGATAATTGCATTATATCTGTTTATTTTAAAGTGCTTTAAATTTAAAAATATTTGTATATTCTTACCATGAATTTTCTATAATAGGTTGAAGAAGCTACGGTACGTGCAGCAGGTGCTGACAAAGATCATCGTAAAGAAATTGATGCCATGCTTTCTTCTTTGGGAATGGCACCAGTATCAGGTACATAGAATGTTTTACTAGAAATTAAGTACTGAAACATCTAAGTATAGAACTAAAAATTATCATAATATATATTAATCAACTAAGAATTCTAAAAATGTTCATTATTTGCAGACGTATTGTCCAGTTTATCTAGCATGAATTCTTTGACACCAGAGCAAAGTGCTAATGCTACGCCAGATGCAAGTTTACAGCCATCTAGCATAAATTCAACACAGAGGTATTTATATTAATATAAATCTATAATAGATATTATGAATTAAATGTTACATTATATTGATTTTTTTGGTATATATAGTACTGGGCGAAGGAAACCAAGAGAACTGACCATTGTTTCTGTTGCTAATACCAATATTCCACCAAAGGAGCCTGTTGTCTATAGTAAACAAACTCAAACAGTTCAAACAACGCATACATCTCACGACGGTGAGTCCAGGTTTCTTAATCTATTTATTTTATGCACTATGTTTTATGTTTCACTCATACTTTATGAAAGATATTAGTTCATAGACAACACAAAACATTTTTTAAGAACGGTAATATTATCATATGGTAAGACTGAAATACATCACTATTTTGTTAGGATGATAAAGAAAAATTAAATTGAAAATTAATTTTTTTATTTAAAAGTAATGTAAAAGTAAAATTATTATAAAATAATTATTATTGATTAAATACGCATATAGTATTCGCGATAACTTAGTAAAATATGTGTTTTTAGTATTTGATACATTACAAATATTCATATATAAATTTATGTAATATGGTAAAGTGGGTGGTGTATGAAGATATGTTATATCCAAAATAACTACCTTTGGTATAATATGTCCTAACAAATTCAACCATATAAACATTAACAGATTTTCAATAGTTAATGGAATATATAATGTGATTAATCGTGTTGATACAATTTGTCTTTTTATTTTCTTTTTATTGTGATAATATTAAGATTTAGTTTACTTATTTTATATTATGTTTACTTAATTATCTTTAACTTGCGAGGAAACTTACATATTCATAAATGTGTTTTTATGTATAACATAAAACTAATCTATTAAAAAAAATATAATATGATACATTTTTATCTTACTTTAACAAATTTTTATTCACTCTTTTTAATAGTTTTTAACAGAGATAAAAAATCTTGCAGCATTTTTTGAAATAATACCAATGAAAACAAATGTTATATATAAATAACATTAAACTCCGTAATTGAAATATTGAATAATAAATAAAAATTGAGAGATTTCTTTGCATTTAAGCCTATTACAATAATACAGGATCTTAATAATTTGTACAGATCATTAGGTTATATGTGTAACAAATAATTGGTGAACATAATGGGTATAATAGTTTAGCTAACAATAGATCAGGGTATGATTGATATGGTACTTCTGGTGGTGGAGGTCCTCTTTCCTAATTTTGTTTGTTTGTTATACCGCAAATTCAGTTAGCCCGCACATTTGTGTTCTATGTTTAATTATTATTAATTTATTACATTGCGAAAAAAAAAATTATTTTAATATAAATAATCTAAATACTTGACACGTTTTTATACCACCTACTTTACTGTGATGGTACAAGTTATATACACAAAATTTTGAGATACATAAAAATTTCTATAGATATAAAGAATAATTTTTAATTTTGGCAGCTTTTTCGAAAAACGTATCTAAAATTTCACATCGCTCATGTGCGTTGTTTAATCTAACTGATCTTGCGGCATTATTAAACGCGCATTCCCTTGTCTTTGCGACACAATTGGTCAAATCAACCCATATTGGACACAAGGACTGTCCAAATCTTCTTCCGAATACACCATCTACTCCTCCTGTTCAACAACAACACCAACTCACTCTTGCTCCGCAGGCTACTTTGAGACTGACTGGTGGCGTCCCAGGAAAGGTGGGTCTGCACCAAACTACCTATGTATGTTCTGTCTACTTTTTTAATACCCTTCCATAATTGTTGTACAACGATATATTATAGAGGTAGATATGTCGCTGTCCGCGTTATAAGAGAAGGGATGTAGAGTCAAGTTTATGTGTGCTTTGTGCTTTGAACACTGCTCTGCTGATTATCACGATTACATATCATTATTTTATTTATATATTCAAACGTACTTTAAATTTGTCTTTATAGATATCACAAAGAACATATACATTACTTTCAAATCCTATCGATTCTACAACCCTAAATATATTGTCAAAACTGTACATGGGAATTCGAGACAAGATGGTTAATTTCTTTTATTTTATTTTATTTTATTTTTTTTTTTTTTTTTTTTTTTGTTTTTTTATTCTGATATATAGCTTTATGATAGATAATTTAGATAAAAAAAATTATATGCATTACAAACAATATTTCCACGTACAGATCATGAGTCGCTTGCATACAAAAAAGCTTCTATCACATGCTTGAAATAGTTTAGTTTAATAATATACTAACAGATATTATAGTTTTACATGATACATTAACTTTAAACGAAGTTTGTTGTGAAAACATACGTCGCGATAAAATCATTATCTCGATACGAGTGTATCGATTTAACCAGCTCGGAGATAATTATGCATTTATTTATCAACATGGGAAACTTTAAATGACCTTCAAAGCACGAAACATTAGTGATACATATTTGGACGTTCACAAAATCTCTTTTATTTAGGTTATAATTAATAGTGGCTATTTACATTGCCGTGTTATAATGTTCACCATATATCCCGCTTACTTAATTCGTAACTAGAGTCGCAACAAGTATTTAAAAATATTCATAAAAATATGTTTAATGAATTTATCGGAGAAACTTGGGGGGTGAGCGCAAGTGTGACAAGGGATGTAAGTGAGATATTGAAAAGGCCAATTCATATTTGTAAAAGCGGCGGAAAGTTCCATAAAAAAAAAACTGTTCTCGTATTTCTGTTCTTTTTTCTTTTTTTTTTTTCTTCATGTTTTAATTACGGCATTACGCATGATGATGTAAAATTTGTATATCTTATTCTATGCAATATTTACTCGGAGATGGTCACCTGTGCTTGCGCTGCACGCAAGTATGAATCTGGCTTAAGATGCTTATTAATATACAAACGATTATTGAGTCGTGCTTAAACGCGAAATTTTTTTATCCATAAGATAGAACTCATAAATTCGTGAGAAGTTTCGTTAATCTTTAAAAAATTGTAGCGGGTCTAAAAGAAACGCTTCGAATACGATAAAATAGCAAATCGTTAACAAAAACGTAGTTATGCATTCGGATATATTGAATATGTATGTTTCCTCTTACTCGTAGGAATCAAAAATAGCACAGTAAAAAAGTTTACAAATTATAACCACCTAACTACATTCAGCGTTACTTAGGATGTCCTTTTGAACGTTTCGTTATTACTTTTTCTTTCTAGACTTTCCACTAAATAGTAGCTGTAACGATAATTGTTGTCTGCAATAACAAAATTATATATAAAGTTGTTTTGATATAACAATTCATATTTTACGATGCGAAGAAAAAATGCTTTTAACAAGTATAATTTCGTTACTTCGACACAATAGCGTTACAGCACGAAAAAACACATTTCAAGCAATATCTATATTAGTCCTATTCTAAATTTAGGAATTTGCATAGTATATTCCGATCTCTTTGGTTTCACAAGATATGATTTGTGAATTGTTTAATTTTGAAACGCTAATTGATCTGAGTGTAGAGAGGTATTTAATTAGCATAGTGCATTCTTAAAAAACCGTAACTAAGTACTATTTTTTACCTTCCCTTCTCAGCTCATGCATTCGACTATTACGGTAAGTTATGATTTCTCTTGGTTTTCAGTGAGCTTAGGTTCAGATGTAGGTTTAGCTTCACTCAGTTCATTATATACAAAGATAAATTATATACGTAAAACGATTGGCATAAGTGAATCGAATATTTTCAATTTTAGTTAGATGATAGTTATAAATAGTACGGGTTGTCGTTAAACATTTAATGAATTAGCACAAAATTAGTCTTGTTAAAGATATGTCTTTTCTAAGGTAAGATCTTTCAACAAAAATTCATATATTTATTATTATTATAAAAACGCAGAAATATATAATAGTAATGTAAGATAAAAAATATTATGGAGAATACGCTCTCTTTCCCGTTTCTCTGTTATTTCTTCTCTTTCTCTATCTCTCTTTCTCTTATTCTATCATATTTCCTTTCTTATTTCATTTTTCAATCACAGGCTAAATATTTTGAACATGATGCGATACATCATGTTTTGAATAAAATAAAAATTGAGATAGACTAGCAAGACAACTCTCCACCCAGACCCTCAAAGATCTCCGCTCTCTTATGGAACGCTTTTGTATATTGTTAGTTTCTTTCTGTTTTTTTTTTTTTAAATTTATTTATTTTTTCTTTTTTTTTATTTAATTGGATGCATATATATTTTTGTTGAATATATTTCCAGGTATTACTTTTCGAATAATTATCTGACATCCCGACTCTCAAGCAATATAATATTTATTATGATTGGATGGATCTATAAACATTATTTTGAATTTTTGAAATATTACAACTCCTAGACCAGTATCTGAATCGAGTTGAATCAAGATATTACATCATATTTGCAGGTATACCGAGATAAAAAAAATCCTAATACCTAATGTGAATAGAACAATATTTTTTAATCTAAATGAAATATTATTTGAAAACTATATTTTATATACGTATGATGGATCATTAATTTTGATTTTACTATTTAAAATTCACGCATTTGATATGTGCAATTATCAGAAATTTTATAAAGTTTTGTACAAAGTGAATATCCATTGGCAAATCTTGTCACAACTTAACGCACCTTCCAGAGTTCTCGGCGCGCTATTATTTATCTCGGTCGGTTTTTCTTGGCTTTGGACTAAACTGACTAACACGGGAATGGATCTAGTACGGTTGAGGTTTCGTTAGACCTTACGATTAACTTTCACTTTTCACCTCCCATAAGTACAAACCCATTTTAACGAAACGATTAACACAATACACTGGACATTTATATCCACTCGATACAATTCTGTGGCTTAAGCTTTTTAGCGATGCAGCAGTCTAATTAATGTTGCTTAAAGAAATAGATTAAGAAATCCATTATTAATGTCGTAAAATACCGCTTTTTCTTTAACATTTACGGTCTTGCGAAGACGACGTAGCAACAAAATTAATAAGTGAATTTTCGCGTTAAGGGACTACGGATGATTCGGATCGAATTCTTTTTTTTTTTTTTTTTTTTTTTTTTTCTTTTTTCAACTCATACTTTCGGACGTATTTATTCAAATGTGAACATTATTCGAAACATATTCTTTAATATCGATATTCGAACGATTATCCAACATTATCATGATTTCAATCAGTAGTCGGAGATGTCAGTATTTTACATTAAAATGTTGTTTAACATTTATGAATCCTCGCTTGCCTTAATTTTTGTTGCTATGAAAGCTTCTTGCAGTCCTTTCCAGAATTCGCAGATACTGAGTTTATACGATATTAATTTAATAGTATCCCATTTCCTCGAGAAGAATAAACGTGTTCAGCGGATTCTCTGCATAATACAAAAGCATTACGAACATTTTGGGGTTATATATATACACACACACATATATATATATATATGTATATATATATGTATATATATATGTATATATATATGTATGTATATATATATATATATATATATATACACATACACAGACAACAAAAGCGGTATAAGGGTATCAATTATCAAAATTTTGTAGCAGCTTTAATAAATTTTCGTTTCAATTTCATATCTAAAGATTCGAATGTCATTTTACTTGGAGTGATATAACTATTAAATTGTACTCAAATCATGCTTATTGATATTTTTAACATTTTTTAATACGAATTATGCAGAAGAAACAATAGTTTCGATAACGGAGCAGTATGTGCATGTGATAGATATGTTAATGCTGACTCATCAAATTCGATCGTCTCATCTTTCTAGACAAATCATTGATGCGTTTTTAAATATTATAAATCATGAGCTTTCCTATAACGGGAATATATAGTGATATATTCCCGTATAATAAAATTATTTTTCTTATTCGCATCAATGATTTTCTATCAAAGACATGAATAAAAATACATATCTACAAACAATATTCAAAATAAGATACGAAATTGATTGACGTTTTCTTTTCCCTCCTTCAAGACGAGTACAATCTAAATCCAGGTTTAGAATGGGAGGACGAATTTACAGGTAGGTAATCCTCTCTAAAGATGATTAACACTACCTAATTTAATCACCAATAAATGTCGACTACTTTTATTTATTTACTTTCATAAAGTTACATAGAAAAATAATTTTTCACGCAATCTTTTTCTTATTTTGACATAAAAGATTTATCATCTTTGCCTCATGTGCACCAAAACAAAAATAAAGGAGGGAATCGCTGCTAGTACTACTCAAAATTGCTTGATGAGTTGTATTATTAAATAACTGTCGTTGACTTCTATGATTAAACGCAGCCAAATTCGCTTTTTATGTATCACGCATGCACATATATATATATATATATAGATAGTGATTATATTATTTTAGTTACGATTTTAATTGGATTAAGAGTTTATTTCGTTCGATTGATTTTCCTCATTCTCAGCATATTCAGAGAATAATTCATCCGTTTAAAACAGTGGTCCTTTTCGTTATAACAATGCATGTGTTATCATTATTTTCAGTATTATTAATTAATTAGAATTATTAACTAATTAGAGTATAGTTAATAATTAATTAATTAGAACTATAGAACCACCGTTTGAAATAAAATATTCCAATTAGCTAATTCGCATCAACTAATTTATATTTTATTATCATCGAAGATTAAAATGTTTTCTAATGTAGAAAATATATATTTCATTGATGCTGCATGAGGCTTAGGAAGTTGCGTTAATAAATACGTTCGACTCTTACGTTTGTATCTTACGATATGTTCGAAACTTATTTGGCATTCGACATAATAATTTTCTTCAAAATATTTCGAAAATAAACTACGTATTCTGCATCCTTTTCTCCTTTTCAAATATTTTTTCAAAAGAACAGCATTGTTTATTGCCTATAAAACATATATAAGAGCGACATAATTAATTATTAATCAACATATCATTTAACGTTACGTGCAATCTAACATTGTTGCCTCGAACTTCACATTGATGACATTGCATGTTGACGAAGGGTGGAGAGACATTGTAACAAGAAAGTTGCAAAAA
The DNA here is from genome assembly GCF_912470025.1 of Vespa velutina. Taxonomy (NCBI): domain Eukaryota; kingdom Metazoa; phylum Arthropoda; class Insecta; order Hymenoptera; family Vespidae; genus Vespa; species Vespa velutina. The sequence goes on from NC_062191.1 coordinate 7,278,306, forward strand.
ATAAAAGGAGAATATTTATGTTTTGAATTCACAAATCGTGATGAACAGGATGTTCTCCGATAAACTTTTTTCTCTCTTTCTTTCAAACATACTTGATTTCTCTGCATGCCATTTGAATTTTACTTTCATTTTTATGCTCTTTTCTTTCATTTAATTTCGTGCAGCATAGCAAATTTTGTCAATCCGGCATTCACTGAACGCTTTGGTATTTCTTTTTAAGATGTTGTACAAAAGAGAAGCGATCCTTCCGACGATTTGCAAATATCGAATAGCCTTTTAACGTTGTCCTATTTGTCATGAATAAATAAATCCTTGCATGGTATATTCGACAGCATACGTGACAAATTTGTAAATATAAAATAGTTGCGTGAAACGTATTGTTCGATCCTTTCGATCTTCCCCTAGTTACGTCTTCGCGCATGTAAGTCGTTACCGTAGTATGACCGTACTATAGAAATTATAGATTTGCATAAAAAGTCCAAGTATATTTCGTTTGATCCCTAAGAAGTTCGTTATCAATTTGTTGTCAAGTAATAACACATTATAAATGATAGATTTGTGTTTTAAAAAGTATATCAAGCCGTTACGTTAGTGGTAGCTAGATAGAAACCATCGAAGTTAGGATATACGTGGCGGAATCAGCTTATTCACCACAGTTTTGACATTTGATGATTCCCAAGCCGAAGATGAAGAGAACAGCTTGCCACACTTGGACAGCTTCCAAAGCAAGCTTCCACCTGGAATTCTTCCACATGGTTTGCCGCAGGTTAAAGAGGTTCAGCCTGCTGTTACACAGGTAGAACAAGAAAAGGAGAAAGAAAAACCCAAGAAAGAAGGTACGTTCAGGTTGTACTTTTTTCAATTCATTTTGCCAAAATATGAATGAATGATACTCGTCCTATATCTTCTTTATGTGATGAACACAAACTTTAAAACAGTTCGCGAGTTCAGCGAGGAAGAAAAGCAGATGATCATACTCTCGGAGGACTTTCAACGATTTCTTGATCGTACTAGTAGGATTGTGGAGAGAGCATTGGGTGAATCGATCGACATTTATACCGATTATACCGGCACAATGGATGGCGAGGATGGATTGTAAGGAAGTAGATGATAATTTTCTTAGCTCACTCAAACTCTTTCTCTCCCTCCCCCCTCCTCTCCTATAATATATATATATATATATATATATATATATATATATATATATATATATATATATATATATATATATATATTATCAATTGAAAATTTTCATAGGGACGAAAAGAGCCATCAACAATTATGGTTGAATCGTTCCTTCTTCTGCGAACGATGGTCGCGTAATCGTTGCGTCACTTCAATGGATTGGTCCCCACAGTTTCCAGAACTTCTTGCGGCCTCATACAACAACAATGACGATACCCCGAATGATCCCGACGGTGTATGTTTGGTTTGGAACACGAAATTTAAGAAATCCACTCCAGAATTTATCTTCCATTGTCAATCACCGGTAATGTCGACCACTTTTGCGAAATTTCATCCAAATTTGATTTTGGGTGGTACTTATTCCGGTCAAATAGTACTCTGGGATAATCGCGTACAGAAGAGAACGCCAGTACAAAGAACGCCTTTGTCAGCTAGCGCTCATACCGTAAGTTATTCTATCTTTTATTATTCAATCAAATTTAAGATATATAGGAACAATCAAGATAATTATAAAGTGGTTATCGATCGAAAACGATACGTTTGTCCTTGATTATGTTCCGTTACAGATAATATAGAATCCCGTTACGTGTTCCCATTGTGGAAAGATATTGCAATTGCTCATCCTATGATTTTGTATTATTACAATTCGTATTTCTGTTCATATCTATTCTTTTATATTTCTCAATTACAAGAGCAATCATCGATTTTTTCCAGCATCCTGTGTATTGCTTAACTGTTGTTGGAACGCAAAACGCACATAATTTGATCAGCATTTCGACGGATGGTAAACTATGTTCTTGGAGTTTAGACATGTTGTCTCAACCACAGGAAACGTTGATCCTATACTTGAAACAGTCTAAGACAATAGCGGCTACTTGTTTGGCTTTTCCTCATGGTGATGTGAATAATTTTGTTGTTGGTAGCGAAGATGGAACCGTATATGGCGGTAAATTTTCCATACTTTTCAATTCTATGTTTAAACAGTGAATTCTTCTGAATAAAGTTAAAGGTATTTTTGTTTTCGTTTTTTTTTTCTCCTTTTATACAGACTGTCGACATGGCACAAAAGCTGGTGTAGTTGAGATGTTTGAAGGTCATCAGGGACCGGTGACTGGTATCAGTACACATGCCGTTCAAGGTGGAATTGACTTCTCTCATCTATTCTTAACATCCTCTATCGATTGGACCATCAAACTGTGGAGTCTTAAAGAAATGAAACCTCTTTATTCTTTCGAGCATAACGGAGATTATGTGTACGATGTTGCATGGTCACCAACTCATCCTGCATTATTTGCAGCTGTTGATGATTCAGGTAGATTAGATCTTTGGAATTTAAATCAGGACACTGAAGTACCCGCTGCTAGTGTCATCGTCGACGGAAATCCCGCATTGAATAGAGTTTCTTGGACACCGAGTGGTTTACACGTCACGGTCGGAGATGACACTGGTAAAATTTGGGTTTACGATGTTGCAGAGGTAAGAGTTAAATTTTATATATAATTTCGATAAAATCAATGCGTTCATAATTAATTACTATTACTATATTTACTGTAATACTACTTACTATATTTGATCACAGCATTTGGCATATCCGAGAAGCGATGAATGGAATAAGTTCTTGTATACACAACAAGATTTGAAGAATAACAAAGCGGACGAGGAGTTAGACAGGCTCAATCTTAGTTCCGGACCTTCTTCATTAACATCTTTAACCTCTATTTCATCGTGTCCGCTTAGATAAAGATTTTGTGCTACTTAGAGAATCATGATTATAAGATATGGGTTTAGCTTACCTTAAAGCCAAGATAATATAGAATACTTATTAAAACGCAGGTATAAAATTTTATCAAGGATATACATATTGTTAAAAAAACAAATGATACTCATTACGCTATTGTTCTTATAAAAAAAAATTTCTTTACAAAAGTCGTTCTCCGCAACGATGCGATCTTGTACACTAAAACATAATTTTTACGAATATATCTATTCATTTATTTAACTAAATTGAATTAATTCAATTATAACTAAAGTTAAATGATTTCATTTTAATAATAAGTGTTCATATCATTGCTATAGCTTTAAGATTGGTCTTTGTTCACAGAATATAGTGCAAGAAAATGCAATTTTAACATTTGTTTCTGAATTTTTGTTCATTTATTTTATTTGCTTTTCAATGTTATATTAGATTATAACAGGATAATTTTCCAAGGATACCTCGATTACTTAGTTAAATCTAATTCCTTTTTCTAAGGCATATGTAATTTATCCTTATAGTAACCTTATTTATATAATTTCTTTTTGCATAGATTTTTCATACTTTTATCTGCTTTATCATACCCATGTTACATCTTTCTTATATTTTCTCTTATATAATATTAATTTATATGTATAAATTTTGTACATTGCTCGAAGATGCAAAATACAAGGTTAAGACGTTAGCCACATAAATGCTCCACAATTAGATTTATGTTTATTCTTTCAAATGGACTTTGTACTTATATTCGATAACTTATAATCAATATTTTTTCAGGATAATGGACTATATACTATCGCATCATTTTATAATTATTTCTTTATATTAAAAAAAATAGCATTAATAGATATTAATCAGGAACAGTGACATTATGCAGTGAATTAATCAAATTTACTTGTAAATAAGACAAGATGTATGATTGATCATATTTTAAATAAGCGTTCAGTATTAAGGACGTCACATGAATTCTATTATATTGTATAATTGTAAAATAATGTGTTTCATTAGCGGTTGTCAATATTTTTGAATTTGCATATAATTTTGGAATTAAGTCATGGTTTAGAGCAACAAATGAATCTATGCGGTAATATATATAGCACAATAAATAATTAAGAACATCTTCATTTTCTAATATACTAATTCATTTTTATATCATGTTCATTGATTGCTTCATTTTACTGATAATCAAATGTATCTATCTTACTCGCATAGTATTTCTTAGACAGTGTCACATATGTATGAAATATAATAACTGTAATAACTTTTGCGAATGTTTATATGATCAATTTTATATTTGCAATCCTTTAAAACGCCTTTATTTTCAGTGGCAGATTAACTATTGTCTCTTATTTGATAATAGTTATCAGTGAAATAAAAATAATTTATGATAAGTGTATATTATTACTATGAAACGATAGTCTCATGTATCACGTATTCGTATATATCGATGACGTAATAACGATTCATCATGTGGTGCATCTAAGAAATGACGTAAGTGGGGCACCATGAACGAATGATCAGATTTAAATAAAAATATGGCGTTGGGCGGTGACATGTGTCGTTATTTGGATCAGTAGTTCTTTAATTGTATGATACAATGTTTCATTTACTGAAATGTTATTATAAGAAAATTGAAAATTTTATCATATCAAGTTTTCCAAAAACGTAACCTAAAGTGTATACATAAGTCAATATAAATTATAGATATCAGTACCGTTTTTAACCTTAATATAGATTTTAATATAAGACTATTATACTTTCATATTGATGATACTTAAAAAATTTTGTGCGGTTACCATAGCGAGTTATTAGAAGAGATAGAGAGAGAGAGAGAGAGAGAGAGAGAGAGGTTATGTCGACATTTCATCTTGACAGGCGCAACTGCTCAGCTGCGTTAAGAAGTAGAATATAAAAAAAGTCGCAAAAAGGTTGCGAGCAGTCAGTAATCATTCGGCTCTCGACTGAGCAGGTAGTACGTAGAAGGATCTTACCAATTTTTTCGAAGTGAACACATTTCAATTTTGCTATCTTTCTGATTTGTTCAGAAAATCATTTTACAATTTTGAAAATAAAGATACGAAAGAAGAGAGCAAATATGGACGACAAAAGAATTGGTGAGTACGAGATGAAAAAAGGTGATGCACTTTTCGATTTTTAAAGTGCACAGATTGCACACTGAGTAGAAGCTGAATAAAAGCAGGGCAACCTGCTCCATTTTTTATCAGGAACGGAGTAAAGAATCGATGATACACATTTTGAAAAAATACACGATGATGACTTTATTTTTTCTTCTTTATCGTTTTTATCAATTTTTTTTATCTTCGTAATAAATATCAAAATAATTTGTTATTATGTCTAAATAAAAAATAAAATAAATTTGAATTTTTCTTTATTTTGTTTAAACAGAGCATATTGTAATGACACCAAAATGCAAAACTGGGAATTCAACAACTTTGATTATAGAAAGGCAGGCTTTAGAACCTCCCACAGAAAATGGAAATGATAATGTACATGTGGCTGGTGGAGATCACAAAGGAATAGTTATCAATAAACAAGCTATTAATGGTAGTTACATGATCTTTTAGAATAGATTATTTGATTATCAAATGGATCTTATAATAGTTATGTTTATTTAAATTTCAGTGACAAATGGTGAAGTATTACCACCTCATCTGTGTCTTCAATTTAGAGTATTTTTAGTAAGTACACAAACTGGGAAACATACACAAGAGTCTAGAACACTTGATTTTTGGTTTTGCGACACTTGTTCAGAAACTGAACAGCCCACTGTTGCACAAGAATTTTTCAGAGAACTGGTTGCACCACAAGAATTTCCAAGAGGTAAAAAATATAGAGAATAACATAATTGGTTTATTTATTTTTATATATTAACTATATTAACATGGAATGTTTATTTACAAACTTAATAGATTATGTGGGATTTATAAAGAAAATAATGAAGCTAATGCAACACAAGTACTCTAGTATTAAAAAATTAGAAGTTGAACTGAAACAGCTTGAAGAACCAGTTTCGCTTCCGACTAGACCATGTAAGTAAAAATTTATAAATCATAACTACTTGTATATGCAAGTAAAACAAATGTACAATTATCATAATTGATTCACAACTAACATAATTAGTTAGACTAACATTGAATGTTAGTCTAACTAACATTTTGGAACTACTTATTTTACCTTAAAAAAAAATCATTCATACATGGGTAAGAGATTCATCTCTCATTTGATTAACCTCATTGAACTTGATAGTTCCTTATTGAACGATATTGGAGCAGCTGTCTCAAGTGCACATTAAAGCAGAAACCAGAGGAAATGCATACTTGACTTGAAGCTTCCTATGTTTTGTACCATTGATATGATTTAAGGGAGACTTTATTTACGTTTATTGTGTGTATATATATTGTAAAGTATTATTATTACATTTTATACTTCATCTCTTATTATTCACAGCTCGCACCGGTTACTTACTCATCACACTTCCTTCGTCTAAGAAAATTATTTGGAGAACAGGTTCGAGAAGAAGACAAAAGTTTTGCATTTTTGTCATGTTTTGTTGTTGTGTTTCATTTTTTATCCACAGGCCTCTAGTTACGACACAAGTTAATACACATAATGTAGATGAAAATAATGAATGAATATCTCCTGGTCAATACTTTTTACAGAAACTATTTTTTGCAAGTATTAATAAAACTAAGGCTAAATTTTATATTGAATAAAATAGTTTTCTTATATAAAATTGATCAGTAGATACAATTTTTCTGCTCAGCACAACAGACTGGTAACCATAACAATATTGGCTTAACACTTATTGCTCTCTATAATTTGCATTATGCTCTTTTCTAGGTTAAATACATATTACTAAAAAGGAAACAACATTTACTTTTTACTACTTTATGTAACAATTAATAATTTAGATCATGATCAAAAATTTTCTAGTATTTATATCTTAAAATACCAGTACATATCTTTAGATGCATTTCATTTATTTTCTGTAGATTGTGTATCAATTTATATATAGAAAATGCTGGTATATAATTAGTCTACTTGACCTAGATGTTATATTCTATATATGGGGAACAACATATACACAAAGAGTATTCACAACATTAAAGCATGACTCTCAATATATACACAAAGAGTATGTCATTATTCTGCAAGAATTGTGTGTATCTAACAATTGTTATAAATAACCATAAAAGAAGAGATTTATGCAAACTAATTTTTCATTTCAGAGTCACTTTGTTTTTGTGCAATACTTTTTATATGCAGATGCACAGCTTCAATATTTCTTAAGTTTTATAATGTGTATTATATTATATGATTACTTTCTTTATCACTTTTGTTAATAGTATCTACAGATGAAGCTGTTATGGATCAAATAGTAGAGCTCACTATAGAAAAGGTGTTGGAACTTATTGAATCTGCTTATCCAAATCCAGTTACTGTGATTGATATAGCAAAGTAAGATGCAACAAATTTAATATTAACCAATAATAAATATTTAATTTTCAGTCTTATAAAATATTTGATATTATAGAGAACATGGTTGGGAAGTATCTGCAGTTGAAGCCAAAATGAAGGAATTACAGGAAAAAGGTGTTGTAAAAGCAATGGAACATGGAGCCTTCACTAGAGTAGTACATCAAGATACTCAAGTTCAGGTAAAATATACCAAATATATGTACATTTACCCAAAATATTTATAAATATTATATAAACATGTTTCACATAGGTTGTTAAACAAATGCCTACAATAGCCAGTTCTAAGCAGCCAACAATAGCAATTATCACGGCACAGTATTGCGAAAAGCTTGCAGTAGATTCTATGATCGAAAATAAAGAAACATTTGTTCGATACACGACTGTAGGTAAGTCCCTGTATTTTCAATATTTTATAATAATCTATTTTCAAGAGTATACTATATAAAGTGTATACGAAATTGTAATTTTATGGCATTTTCAAACGATCATCTGACATATGTAGTACTTAATATTTTATTTTATTAATTACATTTATAATACTAATAATGGAGCAATGTTTCATTTTAGTATTAATAGAACATAGCGAAAGTCAATAGTCTTTCATTATGTGGCTTACAATTAGAGTACAACAAACAATATATCAGTGGTAACTCTATTCTAATCTATTCCTTGTACATAAATGTGTATTATCTTAAACAATTAGTAATACTTGGACAAAGTTCATTGATCAGTAATATATATATAAAAAGAATTTATTGAATATAAGATCTCCAAACATATCATATATATTTATTTCACCATGCATGAAACTTTAGGTACATCAACATCGCCAGATATGACAGACGGAGTACCGCGCGTGATTTGCCGTTTTGGTAAAGTAGTCTGTAACATAGCTAGTTTTTTGTTGTCAACGTTACTTGTAATGTCACTTCATAGCTTGCCATCTGCTTGTATCCAAGGAACGCTGCAGGGTCACGGTGCTACGATCGTACATAAGACACTACCATTAATTATCTTCATCCGATACAACAATTTTTGTGCCACGTTAACAAGACTTTAATCTCATTTGCTCACCAACTTTTATGTTTATTCAATTATATTAATTAAATACTTAGAAGGTTGTTACATGAAAATCATTCGTTATATTTTTATATACACATCTCATATTAGCATGGCATATGTCATATCATTTTGTGAAATGTTCACTTTATGGAATTTTTTTATGTTGTATGCGTTTATTACCATATAGTTCGAATTTTATCTTGTGTGCATTACTCAGTAATAGAGAATGCAATTTTATTGTCTAATTGCATACGCAATTAGAAGAACGATTTACCTATTTTACAATTATTAGATATAATGTACTACAATGAAATTTACAAGAATCATTAAACTTGACCTTATATATCAAGATAGAAAACATCAATTGCTGTAATCGATACAATTTTTTAAAATATATCTTTACGGTTACGGTTAGATTACAGATATGGTTACAGTCGAATAACCGGTTATTAGTTTTCTCTACCAGAAGTGATATTGTTTCATCTTATATATAAGAATATTCCTGTTTGACGTATAACTGCAATAGAGATATATGAACAGACCGGCCCAATTTAATTTTTATTCATAATATTTTAAATAAGTTTGATTTATACGTAATAGAAAATAATATTTTAATCTTTTTCATTTTTAATATTTAATAAAGTCCGTTTTATTTTATTGTACGTTATTAAGACTTACATGACTTACATGAAATTTTTTATTTATTTTTGAAAAAATTAATTTTTATTCAATAGCAAATCCACGGATCACTAATCAACAATGTTATATCAATTATAACGACATCGAATATGATGAATGCATAATTTTGGAATGAATAATTTTTTGATTAATTTGATCTCTACACCGTACATAGGTCCAATATCAATTTTTTGATAGCGGCACGATGCACCTGTATAATACACAAGTTGAAAATCGAACATGTTGAATTTATGTGATCTAAAGCGTAAATGTTATTTGTTCTAGGAGAATCAAACGTGTATACATTGGGTAACATCGGTGCTCATAGGATTGTTTGCACAAAACTACCAACCGTGGGTCATACTCGAGAAGCTATGACCGCAGCAGGAAATACTACGACTAGACTATTAGGTAGGAATAATTATTAGTTAATACTGGAATATTGAGAACATAAAAATAATCGTTCGACATATTGTATCTTAATTCTCCTTCAGTATACATCTATACATCTTTTTTTTTCCGTTTTGGATTGCGTTCATGAAATATTCCCCTATTCATTTCATTGAACATCTGATTTAAATATAAAATATATGAGTCTGCGGATATTTGATAATTCGATTAGTATATTAGTTATAAGCTTATACGAACGATAAATAAAGTTCTCTTTGCGTAAACATTTATTCTCCCTATAGATCTATTTTTAATTTAATATACATATCATGTGCAGAGAAAGAAAATTTTCAACGTAATAGTAAAATTATTGAATATGCAATGTCGTCAAAATAGTATATTTGAATATGGTTCAAAAAAATATTATTTTTTTCATGCAGGTACTTTTCAAAAGGTTGATTTCGTGTTCCTGGTGGGTGTTGGCGGAGGTGTACCGCATTATACGGATTACAACAAGCACGTGAGACTCGGCGATGTGGTTGTTTCACATCCAACTCTGATTAATAAAAAATATGTATACGTATACTGTGAGAGTGCGAAGATGAATGAAAATGGTAACTATCATTTCGAGACCAAAGAATACTGTCCACCTAATCTAGGTCTTCAAGAGATAGCCGTTAATCTTAAACAACAGGTGAGTCAATTAACGTATACTTCTCACGTTATAACAAATATGTTATTTCATATTTATTATTTACTTCAAGTCGGAGAACGAGATAAGTCCTCCTTGGCAAGAGTATCTGAAGGAAGGTATAGAAAATTTAGGTAATCAAGCGGAGCACGATTTCAAAGCACCACCCCCTGAATCTGATAAATTGTACATGGCTATTGGAGACAGAGACGTCATCGAAGTTGCTCATCCTATTGCTCCTCAGGATACGACGAACAAGAGGTACATTTATAAAATTGATTTTATTCCGTTTAACTGATTCACTTATCGTTCAATCATGGTCGTCCCCGTATGTTCATTAGAATGGAGGGTTGTCCTCGAATCCACTTAGCACCAATCGCTTCGGGTCGACAAATTGCACGAGACGATCAACTCAGGCAAAAATTTGCCACTCGGTTTGGTGCTCTTGCTTTCGATGCTGAAATGGATGCCGTCGTTGAAAGTATCCTTGGAAATTGTAGAGAGAATTTCGCAGTGATACGAGGTATCTCCGATTACAAGGACGGTTCTCGTATCAAGGAGTGGCAACCTTACGCGTCTTTGGCAGCTGCGAGTGTTATGAAAGCCGTTATTTGCGCTATGGATCCACCAACCAATGTTTAATCTTCATTGCTTTCCAGTTCCTTAAGTGGATCGTTACCCGAATTACTTAATACGTCATGTATCGCATTAAAATGCGATATAGACCAAATCTTTTCATAATCGAACGTCAGGTAACTTCGTTGACTATAAAATTGATCGGCACAAAGTGCATAATAATCGGCGAATACTTTTGTTCGTCATTTTTCACGGATATAGAAATCTTACTATATACGTAGAAATTGTTATAAACGGGCCACCGGCAATTTCATTTTCTACTTTTATTTCCGTTTCTATTTGTCGAATTTTTATGATGTAATAGGTTTACACGAAGTGATTTCCGATATAAAAATATATATGACGTAGATGTTCGATAGGTACAATGAGATCGTAAACCATTTTTGGTTGCTGGTCAACCGTGCAATAAAACGATTGAAAGATACGCGTAATTATCGCCTTTCAAAATGATTTTTTTATGTATTTTACAAAGAGATAATGTTTCTACTGGAAAGTGCCATTTTTTCAGATATCATTTTTCTGACAAGAAATCAAGTTCCAATTCGATTTTATATCACAACTTTTTCTGCACAAATATCGTTCGGGATATTCGAACGTGGCAATTATACTGACAATAACGGTTGATCTTATACAAACGAGATCTTCCTTGTAGTTTTCCAATTAATTTTATCTACTTAGCTTCGTTTATCATTATTACTTATGCGCGAATGCCCATGCCAATAGATCGAAAATGTACCGTTCATGTCAGTCGAAAAGTTTATATCAATGTGAACGCCGAACAAATTTATATCGATATTGATTTTAATTATTTCATAGAAACAGTGCCATTGCTACTGTCCGACATTATAGAATGCTTTTTACCTAAAGTGATTATCTAAGTTAGATCTGCATTTAGAAGTGGTTCCTTGGATATCTTTTCAAGATTAAACTTTTAATAGATTGATTTCATGATTTATGAATAGAACGTAGAGGAAGAAAGTATTAAATGTTAGGACTGAAAGGAAACGAGAATAAAACTCGACTATTTCACGGAGTATTTTCGCTGTCGTACTTTCCATCGTAATATAGGTATCAATCTCAACTTAAATTTACTCGATGAACGTAGCTAGGTTTAGATGTGATAGTCGCTATAAAGAAAAAGTACGTTGCCATCGTTTGGCGATATTTCTCAAAATCCAATCAAATTAATCGTTACAATATTAGGTACATCTATGATCATTACATATTTACCAGAGTATATTGATGTTTTAAAAAGATCACATTTTATTCAGGAAGCTGCAAGAGTGTTAAAGATTACCTAACGTATATGGATACTTTTATATTGATTTACTATTGTCGAAAAAAGAATCGATCGAGGATAAAATCGATGTCTTCTCAGACGAGTGTTCTTAAGAACTTCGAGAATATTGATAAGCGTGCCAATGTGTTCATACGTACGAAGTAAAAAATACTATCTTTGAACAAATTACAAAATTCGAATTACACGAACATATCGTTTTTTCCAAAAGCGTATACGTTTCATCCAACGTTTAGTAACAATTCCGATCAAACTTTATCGAATCCTTCCATTACAACACTTCCTAGCATTGCTAATGCTTTATATTCTAAAGCACAGGGTAGTAAGTAAGAACTAAATTATATTAAATCTATACAAAGATTACACTTATATAAAATGGGAATAAAACGTAGAAAAGTACTAGGTGTATATATATATATATATATATATATATATATATATATATATATATCTAATATCTATTGTGTTAGTAGTGCAAGTCAATTTAATAGACAAATACGCATGATTTATTACCGAGAGTGAAAGTATTTATCATTTATAAAGTCTTTTAACTTATAAGTGATTATCATATTTATTTATTTATTTATTAACATGACATAACGTTATTGATTATTAAAAGTTATTTTCTTTCTCTTTAAATTGTATCCGATAAACAAAGCGATCTATTATATCTATCGCTGGCACAATATCAAAATGATAGAAACAATGTTTCTAAGGGTAGAAAAAGTGGACCGAAAAGACGATGAAAAGTCACTTGTTGTGTAGGAGTACAATATTCAAATTCTATGAGCTATAGAGAGCGAGAGAGAGATAGCGAGAGAGAGGGAGAGAGAAAGAGAGAATCAACTTATGCATTATAATGATATAAAATGATATAGTATATATATATATATGAATGATATAATATATATATATGTATATATATATATATATATATATATATATATATATATATATAGATGAGTTATATATTATAGAGTAATGAATTCGATTTACCTGATGAAAGATTCCTATGTATGGCCTAACTTTAATTTTATGATTAAAATAATTCTTTTTCTTGTGTTATTGCGTTAATAGGAAGTCTGACATATATATTTATTCATATAAGAATCAATTATGGCGATACACAGTGGTATATTATAAAATATGAGAAGGTCTTGTAAACGTTTTGCGTTTCTCATTGCTTTGGTAGAAGTTACTTTCATGCATTTATAACCGCGTAAGTTTTTACGACAAAGAATAATATAAAAAGCTTTGCGTTTCCAACTGCGCAGTATATTTGCATTCTTTCTTATAACGCGCTTTCAACGCTAGTCGCACTATTGTGTTTCTTTATTCGTTCACATATAATAAGTTAATATTTTAATATTACAGAGTAATAAGAAATTCCTGGGTGAGGTTTAGTAATAAGATTTTTATCATATAAATGATTTCTTTTTATTATTTATTGAGTATCTAATAATATTTTACTATTTCTTCTATTTTACAATTTTTTCTTTCAATGCTATTCGTATTATACAAAAGATATTTTAAATTTAAATCAAGGAAATTTTAATCTTTCCATTTGTGGTAAAGATGTCTTATTACAGAAGTTTTAACATTGTACGAATTTTTCAGTAACGGGTTTTTATATTATTAAAAAAAAAAAAATATCGACGTTAATACTTCTGCAAAATTCGTATACATTCGAAACGGTAAACTTTTATACGTATTGAAACGTACAAAAATATCGTTATCGAGAACAATTATATTATACAGTATTCTAAGTATCGATGCGCCTTCGATAATCATATGTATCGCCTTTTTGATAAAAACTATTACAGATCGATAATTATCAATTATCCAATAACTTTTAGTCACAGTGCATTTGCGTATTCTCACTGCGCATACATACGAATTTTTATTAATACTACATTCTTCTCGATGTACAACCACATTCGTATCATGAACCATTCCTGTTTTGTGAAATAAACTGTTTTACGAGTCAAAATTAAAATGTGACAATTTTTTTCTTGTTTAATGATCAGTTAAGAATTAATTCTAGATTTTTATCTTATTTTTCGTTTGATTCGATCTCGTAGAAGTATGGATATTATATTATTTTTACGCTATACAGTATTTACAGAACTTACTTACAGGACTTACGGAAAAAGTTACGATATTATTTTTTAAAGAAGATACAGATGAAAATTAATATTTTACCTGATGGTCACTTATCAACATATAACTTTTCTTCTTCCGGTTTGCTTATCCTTTCCGCTCCTTGTTCACATTTAATTATCTCTGTCTTTTTCGTTTGTAAATTTTGCATTTCATTTTTATTCTGTTCTGTTGGTTTCTTATATTGGTTCCAAGGTTGCTCCTTGGATGTTCCGCCAAACATGTAAATTAAACAGCCAGCTATTGCATTGGCACCAGCAATAAGGAACACGATACGCCATTGACCAGCAGTTTGCTAAAAAGATAATATTATTTATTTTAATTGATCGTTGATTTGAGATACGTGTCCAAGATATTATTCGATATCTTTAGCAAATAAAATAAAAATAATTATATAGAAACAAGTTCAACGATCTTGACTCTTTAAGAGAGGATGATAAGTATCGTATGAAAGAATTTGTTGAGGTACATATGAGCTATATATGTATATATATATATATATATATATATATGTGTACTCACATTATTGTTTGTAAGTATACCAACGATGACGGGTGAAATAAATCCTGCCCAAATTACAACCATTCCACAAAATCCAAGCAGAATACTTGCATAATTTGGACTTAAATCAACAAAACTAGCTAAAGTGGATGCTGAAACTGCTCCATTCACTGCTGTACCAGCCATCATAAAAATCACAGCGAGATAAGGATGACAACCGCTATAGCCTAATGCGATTATAAATACACCTTGTAAACCATTGCACACAAAGGTCGCTAATTTCCTTACGTTCGTTAAACTCATTCTTTTAGTTCGTAGAAGCCAGTCGCTCATGATGGAATAGAAGTAGGAAAATATCATTCTCAAAATGTGAGGTGCACCGGACAAAATACCCGTCTGAAAATTATATATGTATATATATAGATATATATATATGGATTCTAATGATTATTTTTTATATATATTAGGTGTACCGGAAAGTAATGTTGCTTTCTTAAATTAAATTCAAACGAATAAATTTTTAACAAGTTTTTATTTTTAATCACAATCAAATATCGGCATGCGCAGAAACGACATTACTTTCCGGTCCCCCTAATATTATATCTTTGATCTGAAATTGAAAAGACAATAATTACAATTTATTAAAATATCAATGCCAAAAAAGTACATTTTATTACATTAATCCGTACGACAAATATGTACATGAATATTATATAAGATCATCATATATCATCGGAATGTTATATTACAGATAACGATCTACAATGACAGTTACGTTTTTATGTTCGAGCAAGATACTTGATGATAAATCTAATACGTCATTTGTTTAATAAGACTAAGATCCTAAAACGGAAATTTTGTGAAAATGTAAACTGATCACTGAAATTTTGTTAACGTATCTCGTATCTATGTTATAATTATATTATATATATATATATATATATATATATCAAAGTTGCAAATGTTTTTAATTATTTTAAGAAATAAGTTCATTTGCTCAATATTCAGAATTTTTTAATTTATTAATTCAGAATTAAAAACCTTCCTTTATAATAAGTTCAAATACAAAAAGTAATAAAACGTTGTAATATTACAGGAAAACTTCTTTAAAGTTTATAGAAGAATATGGATATATCGTTTGAATGAGTTTTCTTACCGCGTGAATATTCCATCCATGAATGAAATTAAAGTATGTAGGAGCTTGCGTCATTAAGGTGAGGAAACCCCAAGCTCCACCCCATTGAGCCAAAACGGAAATCCATACTGGTCCTGACATAAATATTGACTTCCAAGGTACCTTCGTTTCTTCATCATCGACAGATCCCGAAATATTCTCGAGTATGTAATTTTTTTCTTCGTCGGAGATACGTGGATGTGTTTGCGGTGAATCGTACACGAAAAAGAACCAGAAGCAGTACCTTCATTAAAAACAAAATTATTATAAAGAAACTTATTAATGCATATAACATTTTTCTTACTCTTATTAGATTTTCTTCACGAAATATCTACGCTTTTTCGGTACAAAATTTTTGTTTATTTATTAAAATTTATATTTATATTACAACACTTTTCTTATGCAAAAACTGTTTAAATATTAAATGAAGGAACTCGAATCAGTCTTTTTACGTGCACTACTTTATTTTTTCATATTCTTTCATTTTGGTAGAAAGATAATGAGTTTAAGGATTACTTATCTTTGATACACAAAGCTTTCCGTACGAAATATATTACTTTTCTTGTTCAATTAGTTCATATTTATTCATGCTTACCAAATTACTCCGAGAACAGAAGTGACATAAAACGCAGCTTCCCATCCCAAGGCATTGGAAACCGTTGCGCAAAGTGGATACGTGATAGCAGCTCCCACAGAACTACCTGTAGGAAAGAAATATGATTAATTTTCGAATAATCTGATTTAATATATTGAAAACAAATAATCAATCTAATTTTATATCCAGCTTTACCTAAGTAGGCACTGACAAATCTACTTCTTTCAATCGACGGTATCCATTTTGCTGTCATATCGTGCATGCTAGGCCAAACGACACCCTACAAAATTTTCATTCTAATTAACTTTCCTTAAACATATAGATTTTCTTTCCAGAATTCAACCTACCGCAACAAGACCTTGAAGAACTCGGAGAAACACGAGAGCGTTCAGATGATATCGAGTTGCAAAAGGTATGAAAAAGCCTAAAAGAGCTGTTAATAAATTGGCACATCCAAATACAAATTTTGTACCGTAACGTCTAGCTAAAATACCACCAGGAAGCTGAGAGAGCCAGTGAAGCCAATAATAAGCGCCTAATACTAGCCCTTGATCATATTCGCTCCAAGCAAATAGATCGTTATACTAGTGAATGCAAAAAGATAAAAAGATGTGAAAGTTAAAAGATATTAAAAAACATTCAATTTTTATTGAGAAACTTAAATTCAATTGAAATTATTATGAAATTTTTATTGTTAATATTCATTAAGATAAATAATTAATTACTGTTGCGTTTTCGAAAGCCAGCCTTCGTTCATCGATATCGACGGAAGTATCGATACTTTCATTAAATGTTGTATTTTTCCACAAATTGACAACATTTTCTTCATTGCATTGAATGGACGAGGCTGTTTTCGGTCGTGGGATTACCATAGTCACTATGGTGAGATTTAGATTGATCCTTAACATATAATTAATAGCAAATCCGCAAAAAACGAAATACCATAGTATATCTCGGCATGTAATGAATTCCTTTTCTTAAACAAAGAAAAAAGAAAAGTCGTTTTATATCTCTATATTGTAATATAATATTGGAAAAATATTGTGTTATTAATTATTCAAATGATTACTACGTCTTCTTTTTTTTTTTATGTTTCATTCAGTATCAATTGGTAGTTCTTTTTAATACTTAATAGCATTATGAAGGTTTATTAACGTGAGATAACTGCTTCTTTTATTTGATAATTTATTTTTCTGTCAATCTAATTAGATTAATCTATCGGACATATTCGCACGAAGGAAAAATTGCCAATCTTTTAAACGAGAACGAAAACTTCTTTCTATTTTAAAAGGTAAAATCGTTTTATAGAGAATCAAATCGATACTTATAACACATAAAAATAGTTTAAATTGATGCATCTTTATCTTCATGCAAATATTCACAAATAATGTTTTTATAATAATTGTGATTTAATATTTGCTCGGTATTATTAATTATTCATTAATAACAATACGACTAAAAATACATTTTTTGTTACCAAATGTATAGGTGTTCACGTTATTATAAATAATTGTCATACGGTTCATTGTTTTTATTTTCTTTTTAACAATAATAATAGTATGATAATCAATACGGTTCAATTATTGTTATTATCTTTCCAAAATAATTTTACCAGAATAGCAAGAAATTGTCGTAGGTCATTCTCCCTGTGCAATGACAATGGAATTTTACAATTTTGATATAGAGGGACTCGCCCCCAAGGTAGCGGATAATGTGTATAATCAAGGATGAATGTCAATGATTCCATTGACGGAATTAAACTGAAAGACACTGACGCGATATCAAGCAAGTACCCTAGACTACAGTACATAAATCAGATGAGCCTAACGTTTCTCATAATGCTTTGTGAAATTTATTGTTGAGTTTGAAAAATGTAATAATTACTTTCTTCTTCCTAAAAAATCGATCTAATTTTTTTAAATGTCTATACTTCTATTCATTGAACGCGAAAAAAAATACTTTTATGGACATCTATTTCAAAATAGATTCATAAATAATGAATTTAATTATCTTATAAAAGTTAAAATTTGTATTATCGGATAATAAGCCTTTTGTATTTCTTAACTATTATAAAAAGTTTTGTATTTCTTAAATATTATAAAAAGTTTAACAAGCATTATAAAAACAATATAAACATTATAAAAAACTTATCATTAGTTGAGTTAACTATACTTAAATCTGGATCTGCCGGAAAATATTTCAATCAATAACGATAACAAAAAAATTAATAACAAAGAAAATATATAAAGTGTGATATATAAAGTTACACATAAATAATTTATATATATAATTCTAATTTATATATATATATATATATATATATATATATATATATATATATATATATAATTCTACTGCTTAAAATATATTCATAAATAAGACATATAAAATATTTTGATCTTTTTTCACGAAGATACAAATGCTCATTTTTACTTACTGCCACTCATTTTTATATGAGAAACTGATTAAACGTTTTGATTAAAAATTTCTTGATAATGATGGAATATGATGTAGTTCACTTTATGTAGTAATCAAATTAAACGCTGAAGAAGATACTGTCTTTAATTCACTATTTCATTACGAACAATTACATCTGCTTATTTCGTAGAACCAAAAGACATAATACATTCACGTCGTTAATTTTTAAAAATAAGATTATAATTGGTAAGCAGCTGATAAGATTGTATATAATCTTATAATCCTCCCGTAATCTTATAATCCTATCGTAAAAAAAAACTCCTTTTGTTTCCGTGTCTTCTTATCCGTGAATGAATGTTAATCAGCCAGTGTCACGACGAACACTGCCCGACTGTTCTTCTCAAATACGAGCACGAGCAGACCCTACAAATCCTTCGTGCGATTCTCCTGCCACCAAGAAATCACGAATGATAAGGCTAACGCGCATATTTCTACCATTGTGGAATAAATTTCTCTTGACTCGATAATAATTTTTACCTGAGACAATGCATCTCTGCGTTCTCATTTTCAAAAAAAATTCTATTCTAGAAGATGGAAGTGAAGTCAATGAAAACATTACAGATAGGAGATATCTTTCCTCTTTTGGAAAATCTGTAAATTTTAATGATAAATTGTAAAATAATTGATAATTGTAAAATAAATATTAAATACTTAAGTTAATAAATGTAATATATTATAATTAAAATGTCAGATATGATGGTTAAGACATTCATCGTTAATTTTTAAAAAATTTTAAATAAACATGATTTTTATTTCTAATATTTCGACAAGAAAATTGAAAAGCATTATGGCGTATTATATATTTGATTTAAAACAATGTTTATTGTATATTAAATTTATAAATGTTTAATATTTAGTTTGATTTACACATATTTTCTTTGTTGTTAATTCTTTTTTTGTTATCGTTATTGATTGAAATATTAATTTATTTCAATATTTATTAATAATTAATACACAATGTAATTAATTGAAAAAGAATTATATTTGTAACTTATTTAATTTCTTAAAGCATATGTCCCCACTTTGAATCGTATTGTACAGAGATAAATTTAAAGTCACGTGGTTAGTAAATATCCAATCAAACTCTAGCCCGTCATTTTATTTTCTTCTGCGCAACACCAGTAGAATTATCGCATATTAGCATATAAAGCTCGTTACTTCGTCTTTGTATATTATAGCATTAAAACTTCATAACTCGTAATTCGAGCTCGAATTCGGTATTTTTAGATTTATTACAGTTTATTAAATAAATATGTCAACGAAAAGAGCAAACAAACAAAATCAATAACAATCATGGATATAAACAAAATAAGCAAAATTAATTCTCAGTCATAATCAACTATCAATGGATAGTGTATCATTAAGTCAGAAAAAATTCTAGCATTAGACTCATAAGTTTATCATACATTATTTAAACAAAGATTCAATATGAAATCAAGAATTTCAATATTATGTGGAATATAAAGTTTATTATATAATAGTAATACAATCCAAGTATCCACTGTCAAATAATTTAATAAGCTGCCGATAATATAGCACGCGATATGAAAATGACAGATGGGCATTTTTCCATATTTAAATAACAAATGTAATAATTAAATTTCATATACAAGATTAATTTGTTTCGTATAAACGTGTCTTTATTATAGTACATAGATAATTTGAAAAAAGAAAAGTGAATGGTTATACATTCACTTTTTATGCATAATCATATTATAATATATTATGATTATACATAATTATGAACATCATTTATTCGTTTACATCAGAGTAAAATGTTTTTTATTAACACGAAAATTGAGAAAATTGAGAAACAATGCTAAGGTTTTCTACATATCAATTAATATCTGTTGATATTGTCTGGAGCTCGAAAAAAAAAATCTTTAATACTCGAATTAAATTTGTTTATCTTACTATTATGTATTAAGTTTCTATTGGAAAAAGCGATAAATCTGTCATAATTTAATCTAGTCTACACGTCGTTTATTTTCATACTGAAAGTTAAAAGTTTTTATATCAATATTTTATAAACTATAATACATGAAGTAATGGATAACGAAATGTGATTAGAGAAAATCTCTTCGGATTTGAGGACATTTTAATATACTTTCCATTATTTTACATGATAATTGAAAGAATAGATTAAATATTAGTAATTTTATTAGCATTTCTAAGAATATGTAGAAAATGAAAAAAATTATTATATCGATACACTAGGGTTAATAAACAATACGATGCACTTAATTGATAAAGATTATCAACGAACATTATAATAATGGTATTTTCAAATATCATCTTTTTAAGTTAATATGTACATTTTGATAAAGACATATTTAAGAAGAGACAAGTTAGAAAAATACTGTATGTCAAAGACACATTTATCAGTCGCACTGATAAAAATTCGTATGTACTCGTAGAGTTTATAATAGAATATTTAGTAACTGTAAATCATCGTATTATTAATTCTCAAATTTTATTTTATAGGTACGGATTATTCAAAACGATTGAAATAAGTTTTTGTTTAACTTAAATTTCTTCATTTTTACCGCATTATTGATTTGTGTTTAAACTTTCCATGTAAGTACTGTTAGTATTACTTAATCATATTGTGTAATAGCAGATAAGCATGTCATAGAGAGTGTCGCAATAATTTAATATTCTAACGTTTTCAAAGTAATTTCTTTTAACAGAATAAGTTCAATATCAAAGATTTGTTTTGATTACACTATATTTGTTTATTCTGAAACATAACAATCTCTTATGTTATTTAATTAATAGATGATGTTCATAATACAAAGGACGTTCATTTTGTTCGTGCTTATTACTTAGTTATACATATTGCGTGGTCTAAAGTGATAAACGTGAAACTTGTTTGTTTTAAACGTATATCTTGATTTGTATATCGACAAAGCTTAAATGAAGTAATTTACAAAGTTTAAAATATGAAATAAAGAAGAAAACGATGTTTCCTATGTAATTTTGCGTCATCTGAGATTCGTTTCGAATAGAGTCGAATGAAAATGACAAGAAAAATAATAAGATGAAAATAAGAATTAAAAAGTACATGATGTACGATAGTTCGGTCACATATTCGCAAAATAGAAGAAAATGACAACATTTCGTCGTTCATGAGATAATTCTTGTCTGAATTATACTATATATAGTTTTGTAGTCTCGACGCTCATTGAGTAACGAGAAAAGTTAATGTTGATGTCTTTCTTTCTTGAACAATAACCCTATTCTAGTATATATTTCCTGTAGATGTATATAAGATGTATATTTCCTATAGATGTATATAATCGCTATTTTTACAATTTATTGTATTACTGTCTCGCGCGTGATTAATACGGAACTCGTGATAAATAACAACGTATGATAATGAAGAGGAGAAACGTAGATATGTCCTCGAGTATACGAAGGATACTCCTAAAATTAGTAAAAGAAAACGAAATAAAAAAAAGAGAGAAGAAAATAGACAGAGACTAACCTCGCAATGGACTTTTCCGTTTCGTTGCCTTGAATATAAATTTCACTATAGTCATGAATCTAAAAACGAGCAATTTTCAAACACAATTAGAAGAGATAAGAAAAACGTTAGGAGAAAGAAAGAAATACAAAAACAAAAATGTATATGACTCTTAACTAGAATTACACATATATATCAATATAATTATAAATCATGCGTACAACTGATCTTTATGATGCAATCATGCGTACAACTGATCTTTGTGATGCAATCATGCGTATGATTAAATATTGTAATTGTTATAATTGCAAACTAAGTTTAAGTTAATCTAGTTTATCTTTAAGTTTAATCTTTAAGTTTAAGTAAAGCTAGTTTATTCACGCAAAATAAAAGAGACACGATTGCGAGATTCTTTAAATTGGCATCGTTTCACAGTTCATATCGCTTTTAACCAGGAAGTAATTATTATAATCAAAGTCTCGATTGAAGAGAAAAATATGTTATTCCAGAGCAATTTTCTTTCCTCTGTCGTAATCTGTCGAAAGGAAAAGGTGCCAGTTTCCTCTCACCGCATTAGAAAATACTGGCCAACACATTACTGCCTTCTTTAGAATTTAAGAGAATGTTCGGTTGCAAGTGCAAGTGTTATTGCTATCGTACATTCATTTAGAAATTTGTCATATAAATGTAAACTTTCTTATGAAACAATGAATTTCTTTAAAAAATTAATATACATTAATTAACAAAAAAAAAAAAATAATGAATTAAATTTGTGATTAATGATATTAAAAGATTTTAACCTTACGACATATGTATGAAAGAAACATAAAATATATAAATTTATTGAAGATAACATTATCGATGAAAAAATCTACATAAATTTATTGACCCGAAGAAAAAATTTATTTCATTCATAAATATCGCACTTCCCTAAGTGAGTTGTTTATTTGTATCGTTTATTTGTATAATACCTCTCACACTAGGCTTGACTGATGACCTTACGCATTTAAATATTTCGTCAGAATAAGCTACTCAACTACGATTATGAACGCGTCTTTCTAGAAAGAAATATTTTCCACATTTACATAAGCCTTTGATCGGAGGGGCAAGTAGAGAGGCCAGCGAGACATTATTGCAATACGCATTTGACTTTCGTGTGGACAGTCTTAATACAGCCTTTGCTTGAAACAGTTCGGAGCTAACTAGCCTCTGTGTAGCACAGCTTAAAACGATATATCATTGTGAGATTCCTTTACCTAAATCTTCGTGGGGTTATATTTAAACTCTCCTGTAACGAGTTACACTTTCCAGTTACACGTGAAATAAAAATATTATAAAATAATATTTAAAACGCCGATATTTTAGATTTATTTAATCGATTATTTTTCGATCTGATTGTAATCTACGAAGAAGTACCATATATAAAGAAATTTTTATTGTAAAAAATAAAGATATCAACGAAAAATCTAATCAAAGTGTATGTGAAATTATACAATTCTTCATCTGTTTTAATTTTAT
Organism: Vespa velutina; assembly: GCF_912470025.1. Classification (NCBI taxonomy): domain Eukaryota; kingdom Metazoa; phylum Arthropoda; class Insecta; order Hymenoptera; family Vespidae; genus Vespa; species Vespa velutina. Next base: position 7,302,390 of record NC_062191.1, read on the forward strand.
CACGATACTATATCATTCGAATATTTTTTTGAATAATTGATAATAAAATACACAGTAGGAGAAAACATGCCGAGTAGTAAAACGAGAGTCGCAATCGTTGGCGGTGGTGTTGCCGGTTTGATCGTGGCTCGTCACGTAGCATCTAAACCCGACACCTATAGTCTTACCCTTTTCGAGCAAACCGATCAAGTGGGTGGAACATGGGTTTATACTGATGAGACCGATATTGATAAGCATGGATTACCAGTCCACAGCAGCATGTACAAGAACCTCAGGTTTGCTTTGAATAATATCTTATCGGTTATTATATTGTTTAAAGATTATTCTTTCAGCTACCACTAATATATATACAATATATATACATATATATATATACATATATATATATATATATGCACTTCTAATTTCTTGTATTTTGTATGTGTATTCTAAAACATTCGATAGATCCTATTTGATGTTTACAAAGTTTATAAACATTAATAAAATACATATTTTGTATCTTATACAAAAGCACTTATTTTCTGTTGAGTTACAGAAATGAACAATTAACAAATGTTTTAAAAATGTAAAAATATCATTTTCTCGTGAGATTATTTTATTTTTTCAAATTTATGAATATATATATCTATATCTATATATAAGATATATATATAAAAGATATATATATATATATATATATATATATATATATGTCTTTTTTGTGTAATATTTTCTTGTAAATTTTTTTTTTATAAAGTGTAAACAATATCTACTTCATTAGCATTATTTTTATTCTTTTTTTTAAAGCAATTGTTTTAAAAAGTTCCCGTATTTTTACATGTACAAATATATGTATTTCGTGACGATTTTTCGAAGATTATAAAGAAAGTGCGATAAACTTTATTGACATATGATACACTTTTCGATTTATTAACGAGATGATTATGGCGAGTTATTCCGGAAAATAAGAGATACATGACCGAACGATAAGATTTATTGGTACTTTAATCATGAGGGTACGCATTTCCTTCAGAAGATAGACTTAAAGTTATGACGATAAAGATTGTAGGGTAAAAAAGAGATATGTAAATAAGGAAATAAAGAGAAGAAATCGATAAGAGAAATTTGAAAATTCTGACATAGGACGAACCTTCCTAAGGAAATTATGCAGATACCAGATTTTCCAATGAAAGATTCGAGTGGTCCATCCTTTGTTAATCATAATGTGATACGTCAGTATTTGTGGGATTACGCGGAGCATTTTAATCTTTATTCCCATATAAAGGTACTTGTAAAAATACGAATACCAAAAAACGACAATATCTTATGTTACTAAATAATTTAAAAAAACAGCAAATCAATTCTAATTTTTATAATTATCTTTTAACGTCCAGTAATAGATTTTTAATTTTAGTTGAATACTGTGGTTAAACATGTAGAACCAGAAACATTAAGGAACGGTCAAACAATTTGGATTATCAAGTATGAAGATTTAGAAAACAAATTGGAGGGGACTAAGACTTTCGATGTTGTTGTTTTATGCAATGGTCATTATACGGTCGGCCACATACCGCATATTCCAGGAATCGAAAGTTTTCACGGTACGTGTATCCACAGTCATCAATATCGAATCCCTGAAACCTACAGCGGAAAAAAGGTATGCATCTTAGGTGCGTCTTGGTCCGGAATCGATATTGCACTTGAAGTATCACAATATGCTGAACAGGTACAATGGCTTTTTTTATTTTCGATAAAAATAATTTTCTTATAAGGCATTCTTATCTTTTGCTTCGTTAGGTTTATTTAAGCCATAACTTGCCAAATCCGATAGATTCGAAATTTACAAAGAATATTGATCAAAAACCAGGAATTGAATCTATTCAAGGAAATATTTTTACTTTCCTTGATGGAACTATTGCCAAAATAGATAATTTCATATATTGTACTGGTAACAAAATCCGAAATATTACATACATTACAACTATAACATACATTTTTTGTCATCGAATTTTTTTGTCATATCAATTTTATTGCTTCAGGTTATAAATTCACGTATCCCTTCATGTCATCTAAAGTTGATATACGTACGGACAATAATCACGTTGAACCTATCTATAAACATTTGGTGCACATTACCATGCCTAATTTATTTTTCATGGGAATACCCGGACTCGTTATTCCTTTTCCAATGTTTCACATTCAGGCGCAATATATTGTAGAAATTTTGGAGGGTCGCATCAAGTTGCCCTCTCCTAAAGAGATGTTGGAAGATTTCGTAAAGGAAAAGAACGCTTTATTGCAACAAGGGGTTCCTGTAAGATTGTATTTTATTAGTTTTTAATCGAGCGTTTTCTCTAGACTTGTATAAAATAAATCTTGCAAATTTTATATATTATATTAGTATTATATACATATATAAAATAGTTAAGATATTTTTTCTCAAGTCGAATATTTCTTTCAACAGTTAAGGCATATCGTAAAGCTCAAGGAAAGACAATGGGCGTACTATGATGAAATTGCAGCAGCTGCAAACATACCGAGCTTTCCTCCTGTCATAAAGAAGATTTTCGACCACGTATCTGAAATGCGCGATATCGATTTTACCAGTTACAAAAATCATCAATATCGCATAATTGACGATGAAAATTTTACTGTTTCTTATTGTAAGCCTTGTTAGGGTCTACGCGAAAAGATAAAAGATACATGAGATTTTATTTCAATAGTGGAAACGGACCACATAGCTTGGTACTCGTTCACTGCCTGTTTCTCGTTCAATGGTCGAAATGTATATCTTTTCATTTCTTAGACCTTGGCGACTTATGCTTCATTACCATCGATCATTCTTCGTTGTTAAACTACGAAGAAACGGATTAAGAAATATTACGTTAAATGTATAAAATCATATAAATGATGGCATTTATTAATTTGCTCTATTGTTTAGTCTTTAAGGGTTCAATGCATTGACGTAATATGATCAACGATAAACGATTAAGAAGATACTTCTATGACATAGAAAGGATAGTAAAAAGAGAAACAAAATGTTATTGTAATTATATATTTTTGCTGATAGTATGTTGCTATAATTAATGACGTGAGAGATATACTCGGAATAAAGAATTATTATCATGAAATACTAAATTAAATTCTTGACAATCCAAATATGCATTATCACAAAATTATGCCCTTTCGTAATTTATTTTAATTTTTCTTCCATTCTTTCCCGTTTGAATAGTACGCGTAGAGATAGCAGCGCCACCGCTTGTCGTCATAACAACATATCATTGGTATAAACAAGTCTCAGTATTACGATTTTATGCTACGCGTGAAAAGTGCTTGTAATTTCTTTGATATTAATTAATTATCATTTGCAAATGGAAAACACTGACATTATTGAAAATCAGGATCATCCGAAAAAGAACAAGACAGAAAGATCAAATGATTTTCCAGAAAACCTGAAGAACCTGGAAGTGGAAATATTAGGTGCCGAAAACAGTGAAGTGTCTGAACCTGTATATCGAATTCGTCCGCATCTTTATGATAAGTAATATATTTACTGTTTATATTTTTATTAATAAAATAATATTTTTTTTCTTAATATATATTAATATTATTTTTCGAAATTTGGTTATGTCATCGAAAACACATATATTTATGTTCTACATAAATATAGAAAGTTACGTTCGCAGGTAATATATTTATTATATCTTGTTTTTTTTTTTTTTTTTTTTTTTTTTTTTTTATCAAGGTTTAAGCCTTTAAGCGCAAAAGAAGTGATACACAATGTATTGTTTGATCAGCTCTCTACAAAAACATACAATGCTCAGGATGCCGTCCAATGGACCAAAGATATAGCAGACATAATTAAAGAAAAAATTAAAGGTGATAGGAACTCTTTGAAGTTTATTAATAGGTATAAAAGAAAAGTAAAGATTTGTTTCCTCTTTTTTTTTATAGAATTAAAATTTAAGCGTTACAAATATATCATAAATGTAGTCTTGGGGGAACAACACGGCGCTGGTATAAAAATGGGAACAAGATGTATTTGGGATGCAGAGGCAGATGCATATGCTTTCGACAGTTTTATAAATGTGAGAACAACAAGATCTTATTAGTTACTTATGAAGTATTTTAAATATAACATTTTTGCAGGATACCATATTTTGTGTAGCTACTGTATATGCTATATATTTTTATTAAAATGAGTAAAAAACATTACAAGGTGAAAATACATTGATTATAAAAATTCAATATATTGAATTATAAGTTTGAAAGTTTAGATGATTGCAATATAAGAGAAATAGTAAATAAGTTATATTTTAGAAACAGCATGTAATTTATTAAAATGCAACTTATTATTACTATACACAGGACGCATGCAAAACATGGCACAGTTTTTATATACAATAATGAGTAGTAATTATTTTTATTATTTTGCAATGCTTATCAATATACTTATGTATGTAATATAGCTGTAATATAGCATTACATCTATACACAATTCTTATTAGATTTATATATGACATTAATATACTAAAATTATTATAGCACCATAATTCACGGCATTGCACTATGGTTAAAGAGTCTCTTATATACTAATTGTTAGAAATATTTAATGAGATTCTATAAATTTAAAATATATAAATCGAAAAAATTAGTTAAGCACACAAAGATTATTTTATGATATGATCTTTTCACTTATACGTCAATCCATATATTTATTTGTCCTTTATGATTGCTTTACAGTAATACAAATCATATGTGCATGGTTTTAAATAGCACATAATCGTAGATTAATTTTTTATATAGATAATTTCTAATTTCTTTATATATAGATAGTACTATATATTACTTCTATTAAAGAGAGCATATGTAATCTTGTTATAAGCAAGTAATTTGTACAAAGATTAAAGTCAATGAACATATGATAATATCTTCACATATATAGCATGGAGCTAATAAATTGGTCAATTATACACTAAAGTAAATACTTTCTATATTATATATTATTATATCAAATATGATATTGTAAGAAAGTATAAGAAACTTATAATTATTAATGAAAGTATCTATATAATGGAAATAGAAATAAATAGTTTATGATTATCTAATTTTTCGTCTTATCTAATGACACATGAAAGTACACTTGTATATTAAGAGAACTAAATTTGATTTCTTAATATGCATAATCATGTAATCTATCGATTAACTGTTTATTAAACAGAATAGCAAGTGTATTTTATTTATATTAAAATTATTAGATATTCAAAATATTGGCAAGAAGAACAAATATAATCTACTTAATTATGTACCAAAAAGCCTTGACTTGAAATTTGGACATATAGTGGAAGACGCAAATAACAATATTATCTCTCTTGTTTTGTTAACATACCCTATCAATATAGTTACTTTTCAACTAAATTACATAATGACACATGGTAAGGCACAACAGAGTGGTAGGCAAACAGGTACAACCGCTGCCCCACTGGAAGATTTACTTTTACTCTTGCTAGACGCCTCATATTCGTATTTTGCACTTCCCTTCTGCCATCCTCCCTAAGAAATTAAAAGCAGATACTTAGAATAGCTGGAAAAATTGAAAATTGAAAGTATCGTGGAATGATACTTACACTAGATTGTGACATAGCTGCACCAAATTCTTCTTTCTTAGTAAACTCAGCTGAACCAGGAGGATAATATACTGGTGGTCCAGCAACGTTCTTGCTCTTCACCTTAGGCGGAGTATGAGGCAGAAAATCAACTTCTTTTTTTACGGCTGGTGAGTCTTTCTTTTGTTGTTCTTTCTCTTTTTTCTCAATATCTTCCAATACCTCACGCTTAAATGTAACATACATAATAAATAATATAATAGATCGATCATTAATGATTAATATTATTATCATAGTGTGAAGGGACAAGTTCTCCCATCAATCGGTATCATGTATTTTGATTGTACCTTACCTCGGAATCGGAGAACGACGCCATAAGATCTTCGAGTCTTGCCGGTGGTCCTTGTTGATCGTTTGGTCCTGAAGGTTTCGCATTAACAGGATAAACTTGTACTCCTCCTGGGGTTGGGAAAGGCTTAGGTAGAAGTACCTCGTGATCTTCGGCATTTTTACTTGGAGGTACTGTCGTTGTAGTGTTAGAGAATTTATAAACAGTAGTGGTACCAGGTGGTGTTCCTTGAGAAGGTACTGGATAGTAATTCGTTCTTGTAGGTGTTCCTGGTTTATCTGGCGTCGGATGTCGTCCAGCAGAAGGTGGTCTGCTTGGATAGTGCTCCTCGAGTCGATTTATCGTCGTCATGTGAGTTTCATTTATTACAGGCGGTTGATTTTGATAAACGATAGTAGTAGTGTTACCAGGATAATCTGGTCTATCAGACGGTGGTTGTCCATTAGGAAAATTGCCATCTACGTGATAATACTTCTCATTTCTAGTGACTGTTGTTCTGGAATCGATATTCGTCTGGGGTGGCGGACTTGGATGATAATTTTGTGGAAGTGTTCCACCTGACGAAGGTGGCAAACCATGATGGTCTTCGCGATAAAATTTGGTCTCTTTGTGAAGTGCCGTTGATTTTTTCGTCATTTCTATGGGTGGTTGACTGCTGTATTTGATTGGTCCACCCGGTCCACCTTGTATATTCTCGGTTACAGTTTGATAAGTGACCGTTTTGTCTGTGGTGGAAGTACCAGTTCTGGGCAGAGTATAGGTAATAGTCTGATCGCCGGGAAGTACGGCTCCTCCTGGCAACGTGCCACCCGGTAGATATGTTTCTGGTGCTCCTGGTAACTCATAGGTGTATGTTTTTATAGTTGTTGTTACTTTCGTGTTGGGACCGGGTGCCAAATTGATCGGTATCGCTGGTGTTGGCGACGGTACTGGGACGTATTCCACGTTTCCGTATTCCTGGCCAGTGTTCGTATGCATGGTAGTCACTGTACTTGGAGTGGGACGTGATTCAGTCTGATAACCTGAGATATTAAACGATTATTGACTTAAACTTACGCCAAGATTATTAAATGGCGCTGAAGAATGAACATGACCGTAATTTAAGTTTTTCTAATTTAGTTTTTAGAATTATATGACGAAAATTGTCAATTGAGTTCTTATGTCTTTTAGATTGTTATTGCGGGTTTTTTTGTACTTTAATAATGGAAAAAGGTCCTACGTGTACTTACCAGTACTTTTTTTGATAATTTAATTGTTCTTAATACAGTATTTTTTATTATGAAAAACAACTGTGTTATTGTCGTTTTAAATATTAGAAGGATAATAATACTTAAAGATTTACGTACTAGATGAATCGTGTATATATTTTACATCTCGATATTGAGTTCCTGGAGGAGGTGAAGTTTCCATGGATCGAGATGCCGAACTATCGGAGAATACCTAAAATATCAGAAATGTTTAACGTTAGATATTATAAATAAATTGACTACTGAATAGATTATTTATCTTATTACAATACTCACTAGTTCTCTATTAACCGTAGACTTTTTAGCGGTAGGTTCAGGACTACGGTGACCTGTTTGCGTTTTGCTTTCTTCATAAGTAGTCTCATGGATATTATCACTGGAAATATTTTCATGTAATATTGTTTCTTTATTTCTATAAAACATTATCCTCAATGACATAGTGTGTAAACTTACATCATTGGTGTAGTAGTATTCATCATCGCATTATCTGCCATTGCCCATGAGTCTGCAAATTTAAAATACATTAACGTCTTCGAAATCGAAACATCAAGATTTATAAAATTCTTATTTGGTAAGCGTAACCTTCCATAATTCAACAGGCCACTTCTCTCTCACGGTCATCTTTCTCTCCTTCTTTCTTTTAAACGAGGAGTAGGAGGAGAAGGAGCCACGCAAAAATTGGGTCAGCGTTCAGCTATACGCGATCCTAATATGGATAGGCTCGAGTATCGTATACATGTACGCGTTATTGCAGGGGAAACGCCAGCGATCTCCAGTTATCTCGATTTAACCGAACACCGTGAAAAGTGTCGCTACTTAATGGCATGTTTTGTTTTGTTTTGTCACCATCTTCAATCTGTATTTCACATAAAAACTAAACAACTAATTGAGACATTAGATATTGCACGTATTTCGTGATATTTGTGATTTCCATTTATGTAATTGTAAGACTCATTATAATGATTTCTTCGTAACATATTTCTAAATAAATTTCGTATAAATTTCTAAATAAAAATATCGTCATAGTGTTTGCGTATGATTCATACATTCGCATCATTATTTTCTTTATTATCTTTTTTGTTCTTTAAAGAGACGATCAATGAGATAAAATATTTACGAAAAAATAGAAGAAAATTTTTTCGAAGATTTACATTATCAAGATTTGCCTGTCTATATTGTATTAAAACGTCGAATCTTTTTCGTTTTATCGTATTCATTGTCAATTAACCGTATACCTGCAAGGCCGTTGCACGCCTTAAAAGGAGCGACACGAGAGACCGGCCTCCCCTTCCTTCTACGATCGCTTAAAACGCGCTCGCACGCAACACGATTCGTCGCGGACACATACGGCCAGTTTATACCAAGAATCGAAGTCTTACCGAACTCTAGAGTTCGCTCACAAAGCTCAAGTCGAATCAAGTTGATCTATGTATATTCTTCTTAAATTATTTTGTACGAACATTTATCACGAATGATAATCCATTGTTAAGTATAAACAAATTGTTTATTCGATGCTAAAAATAATTATGATCTAATGTAATATTTGATAAATTAGAATGAGCATCGCTTACCGACTGGTTTTCCATCGATGCTCTTGTTATACTGATAGGACACCTGTTTATAAGCAACGGTTTTGCTTTGCCCTGGTTGAACCTACACAGGAAAAAAGAATAATATTTTAATTAATTTTTACATCCGGTAATTGATCGAATTTAAATTAAGGAAAGTCTTAAATTCGAAGAATGACGAGCATGTTAATCTTCTATTCATCGATCAAGAAATAATTTAAAAATGTAAACTATTCGTTTGTTCTCGTTACATTCTTTGAAAGAGCAATTAGTTTGAATTAATACGAATACGTGGGTCGTCTTTTGAATACATAGACTTTCCTTGTATGACCCTGATTAAGAGTATTCATCGTAATTGACGTTGGCGTATTGATTGTTAATGAATTAATGAAATATTTCATTTACAAAAATTTTTTATATATTCCCAATTCATTCTTCGTACTATAAAATATTATTTTGATAATTGTTTGTGAAAGATACTTGCGAAGCATTCCGATTAGTCGATCAACGATTCTATTCAAGCTTACAAAAAACTATTAGAATAAAATGTTACGCAAATCAAATAATCTGTATCAATAATTGTTAAAGCCAAAGATATATATTTACATTGAACTATGAACTTACAATTGGTAGATTAAAATAAAAAAGGAAAAAAAAAAGAAAAGAGATAAGAAACGAATGGTATAATAATCGTAGCGATTTTTCAAACATGTTTCAGCATGAAAAAAGATTCCTGAGTTTCTCGTAGATGCCTTAAGGAGATATTTTAAAGGAAGAAATCGTGTCCCGTTTGTGGCGGTGTGAGAACGGACGAGCAAATTACACGTACGGTCGATTTATTTTCGTTGAACGTTAGATCGGAGGCCGCAGGAGCTGCGATTATCTTAGTCTCAAGTATAGGCGTGATATCACTCTCTAACGTTTCTAGCCAAGGGATCGCATTAAGCGCATGTCGATGTACTTATGTACACACCTATGTATATATATATATATATATATATATACATATATGCGTGTATATGCATGTGTATACGTAAGTACTCTCGTATAGAGATTTTGTCGACACGTAGCTCGAGGGCAAACGCACCGAGCAACGTAATCTTCCGTGTCTATTATTCAGGACGTAAAATCGTAAAGTGACGCGTTTCGAACTGGTAATCATTGATTAAAAGGTTTGAAAGAGCAGCCACGCGAAGAAATGACGAACGATTCTCACATTAGGTGCTGGAAGCGAAGAGAAGAGATGCGATCACTTGCGACCAAACTTAACTCTCTATAACAGCTTATCTCAACTTATGGGTCTTAAATTTTTAATCGACCATAAAATAATAATTGCTACCTTATAGCAAAGCGAGAGAAGTGATTAATTTCTAAGTAATTTCCAGAAAATTTTCCATAAAATGTTTTTTGGGAGTTCGTGAGAATACTGCATCTTTTAAAATGACTCTAATCTACTAGATTCTTAAAAATTGTATGTATATTGTAAATATTTGGATAACGGCACCATTAAAGATTAATAATGTAATTGAGCCCCACTGTAAAAAGGTTGAGAAACGTTGCTCTATAATGTCCATGCAATTTTAAATTTACACATTCATATATTTATATTTTTTTAAATCTTATTTTTTTTCTGATACAAAATTAAATATTTCTTAATATTCGAAGGTTAATATTTGTTAAATGTAAGTTATACTTTTACTTATTTACACTAATATACGTTATATTATTAGTTTTACATTATATAATATAATTTTTTAGATACAAAAATTAATATTGGATAATTAGATCATTCGTAACTTTTTTACGAACTTAAGTTCAGTTCTATTTTTATTGCAAAAAAAAAATAAAATGTTTGACAATGATGTTCATTTCTGAAATGAATATTTCTGAATTGATTGAAAATTTGTTGATAATCATTTTTTTAATTTTCGTTTAAATACGCATTACTTCGTTTAAATGTAATATATGAATTTAATAATATTCGATGCTCTTGAAGTTTCTTTTCTCGCTTTAATTTATATTAATATCTCTAGAGTTTTATAGAGACGAGGAAATAGTGGATACCAGTATGTTAATTTGTAGTTACCATACGCGTTTCTTGCTGTTTTCTTTCTTTCGTTTTTTTGCCGTCGTTAGATGATACATTTGATTTCATTCTAACGAAACGTTTAAGTTTAAAATGAATGATCATTGTACAAGTTTTGAAAAGGTAAAAATTTTTTTTTTTTAATATTGCATAATCGATCTTACTAATATGATTAATATCGTTATCAATCATAAAATATTAATTCTTACATTTTGGAGTTCTGCATCGAGAAGTTCTAATCCTGGTATATTACTGGGCACACCACTAGGAACTGTACTCACAAATTTTTCAGTGGTTGTTTTGGTAGAGCGTGTTGGTGATACAGTCCTGAAAGTTTATTTTTTATAATTATTTTTTGTCGTAAAAATTATTACATTCTATACTTCTAATTTCTTTTACTAGTTTCATTCTTATATTGTTAAACGCGAAATCGTAGGATCGATGATAAACGCGTTTAGAATTTATACATTATTAATTGAATAAATATTATTATTCTTAAAGAATAATACAAATTATTATTCTTAAAACAGTTTTAAAAGAGTTAAAAGAGTTTCTTCAATTATTGTTTTTGATATCACATACCATGCGTTGTGTTAGGAAAGAAATGTAATCTTTTATGAAAGACTCACCTGCCCTCGGTGACCACTCTAGTTGGATTCGCAGCCACACGGTATTCGACTTGAGGCGAGAGAGCTCTTCCACTTCGACTTGGAGTGGCACTTCTCGAGACGCTAGTCTGAAGATCCTCGAGAAGTGCATCTGAAATTGTTCGAAAAGTGTCGTTTAATATGGCACGAGAGAGAGAGAGAGAAATTTCGTTACTTCTCTAGAAACGTACGAAGACACTCTGGACGTGACTAACTTCATTATTATTTTATTCAAAGTGAAATTATTTTCATTAGTTCATCTAGTTAAAAAATATCATTCTCGTATTTCGATTTGGATGAAATCGTCGAAAGAGTGATTTATGCTAATACTTTCAAATGATTAATAAGTATAATTATTAATATTAATGTACATTAGTATATAAAATACATTAGTAAAGTGACTGATTTACAGTAGTTCTTATACGTATTTCACAAAGAAGGAAAAGTGAGTGGGATGACAAAAGTAAACGACGAGAATAAAATGTCGAGCGTTGCTATTATTGGTGCATGCTCGACGCTACGAGATTAGAAAGGCGGACGATGACGATAACGACTACGATTGGTAATGCATAGAAGCAAGACATTTCTTCGACGGTAGAGATTTCAATGCAATTTCGAAAATGGCCGATCAAATTCGCCGTATGGATAGCGATTTTTAAAAAACGTCAATCACTCGATTAAAAACTAAACAGATAGAATTACATTGTCTAGTGTCATGTTTAAATTGTTACCTAAATTGTTTTCGAGACTGCCGGCCGTGACTGTGCCGTGGCTTTGGCCAGATATAGGACCGCCATGACTCACGATCTTTCTACTGGTGTGCGTGCTCGTCCTCTCCCTTACAGCCGTTGACATCGCGTTCCTTGTAGCCCTACCTCACGATACCTAAATTAACATTGATAGATTTATTTAATGAAATCAACATTGAATATTTTTAAATCATAAATTTAATTTAATATAATATTCAAGATGTAAGAATATAATAATCATTATTATATATAATATTTAAGAATAAATTAAATTAAGATATACAGAAATATTTGAAAGTTTTAATAAATTTTATCAAGCCTCGTAGTTTTAATTTATCATTAATATAGATTATCTTGGATAATCTCTCTTTAATATTTTATAGATATAAGCGTTCAATAGAAAGCTTTATCTATTTATAGAAGCTTGCATATATTCAAAACGATAAATGCATAGGAATTGGATCTACGGGTGTGGTGCAGGAACTTTAGTTCGGAGCCGGTTTACCTATAGCACGTTGTGTTCGTAACGCAGGACATCGACATTCGTGTGGGTCGTAATAACATTTTTCCAGCTCCAACAAAATTTGCAAGTATTCACATAATTATTTACAATTTATCTAAGCAAGTCGATTCGTACCTTGTTTTCTATTAATGTAATCGTACATTACTATAATCTTTTCTCTTAATGTAATGTCATTGTCGTTTAACAAATATCTGTATTTCTATAAAGTATAAAAATATCGTTCCTAGAATCTATATTACACTTTGAAACGTAATCCTCGCATTATTTTGAATTGTTTGCCAAGTTTTAATAAAATTTTGATATCAACCCTAGGTCATAAATTTCAAAATTAATTTTTAATTTGCCACATTAATTTAATTAATATTTCTATTTTACATGGTAATTCGTGATTTTATAGCTATACTAAAATACTTTTTTCTATCTTATATACCTTTATTCTTTTTTACGTAAATTCATTAGTAGAAATTCATTAGTAGAAGTAAAAAATTACTAATTCCTAAATAAAATAACATGTACCGTGTTATATAGAAAGTATATGGTATATTTTTACAAAGTTCAAGAGTATCATATTATGATTTTCTACCTAAGTTTAAATGGTGATCGACTTTCTCCACGAAAATAAAGCATCTGATGGTATATTGGGCAGCGATGCGGGAGAATTTAGCTGACTGGATGCTATTTCCTCGAGAAACGCCAAACGTCTTGTTTATTCCGGCTGAGGCACCGATACGAATGGGGCCAAGGGGCCAAGGAGCCTTTCTGAGAATCGACCACTAAGAATCGTTCACTTGAACGAGCTCCTACGATCTCCGCTGAAACGACTTCTTACTACGAATTGGCCTAAAAGCTGGACGGAACTCGTAATAATCAACGAGCTCATTATAGATGTGAACAAATGACGAAATTTCCTCACGAAATCCATGATTTTTTCAATCACCTTTCTAGTTTATTTTTTTCTTTTCTATTTCGTCGTCGTCATAAAATCGCGAAAGATCATTGTGCTTTTCTGATCTTTCTCTTCGATAATATCTCGTTTCTATTAATTCAGATTTATCTTCCTGAATAAAATCTCGTCGTAATTTTTTTCATCTATTCTTTGAACATCGAAAGAAGTTCGCTCAAAAAGTTATATAATATTTTATTTTTCGTAATCATCCAAACGATTTATTAATCTTTTGAATCTAATTAGATAACACGATAGATTTAATTTGTAGGAGATGGTGAACGAACCAAAAGATTAGAATAAGTCATATTGTCTATGTTGATCCGAGGTCATTGGGGGATCATGATATTCTTTCGTGGTATTGAGAGGAGGTCCTTCTCAGTCTGTCTTCTTTTTTGACGAAGATTTACGAGTAGTTAACGAGTTGTTAACAAGAGTATGTTTGAGTATGTACACGCGTTCACAGTAGATCGTTAAAAACACTTTAATCCTCCTATACGCCACTGTTAGGAGAACGAGAAAGATAGACAAATCGTTCTCGTGACCACTTAAATGCCTGACGTTGCAAAGGTTATCTCCGAAAATTTCTTCGTAGATCATCTTGAGATTAAACTCTCATTCAAAGTCGACCGATGATGTTTTGTACGCACGTTATATATGTATATGCATATATATGTAAATATGTACAAATATAGAATATACGTAATTATTCGATCACTCTCCCTTACTCATTTGAATGATATTTACAATACAGTGGTGTAATCATTATGAAGAAAAGATTAAATTTTCATAAGCGAAGTTCTTCTTCATATTATTTTATTAAAAAATATTCTTATGCAATTTGTTTTTTTTTTTTTTATTTAAAATTCCGAACGCAAGGTGAAATTATTTAATATTTCAACATCGAATTCAATTTATTAATAAATTATCAATTTAATGAGCATTTTTTATTACAAGAAAATATTTAAATATGTTTGTTAATATCTCGAATTGGAAATATCGTTTACGATTATTCTATAAAGAAACAATCATCCAGTATAGATTTAGGCAGAATTGATCGATCAGCTATTAGACATTAACAAATATGGTAAATTGAAGAGTCTCCGTGATTACGCCATTGTCAACTACGATGTAACCGCTTTTAAGCACATCGTTAACAACGAGTTACAGTCTTGGTGACATTGTGGATTGTGACTCAAGGTCTGCGCGTTAATCAAAATGATGATGACTGTGATTGCGTTTGTTTCGAGGATATATTCGTCATTATAAGTTTTGGCAAAAAGTGTTTAATAGTTATATCCTTTTTTTGGTTAAATTATATTCTTTGTTCCTCGGGGAATCGGCCAATGATTCAATGGATTTATGGCTTGTTTTCGTTCAAAAGAGACTGCCAAATTGCACCTCTATCTTTTCTTTCGATCTCAGACTTCGAATGATATACAAGAAAGATAAAAGCGTAGGTATATCGTATTTAGAATCGCGAGACTAGAAACACGATAAACATTTAAAATCATTATTCTACGCCATTTATAATATCGACATGCTTTTGCAATTTATATTTGCAAATGTAATCAAGGCTCTATTCGTCACGCATTTCATAAAAATGAACCTTCATTCTTTTGCAATCGTTAGTATGTACATAGTATATACAACCTTCTCGATAGTTACGTTGACAAGGTTGTTATCACCAATGGAAAATGGAAACGTACAACAAAATCAATAGTATTCACTTCATTGTATTATTTTCATTCCGTCTTCTTTAGTTTTATCGTTAATTTTTCTGCAGCATCAGAACGTTTGTTAATTTTATATGATATAAGAGAGACAATATGAGTCATGTTTATATACCACTGGCTTTTTCATGAATTCAGAAATTTAAACATACCTTGAGAATTTAAAACTAATGAAAGTATAAAACAGTTTCAACTTCGGTTTGCGATATCGATAATTTATGCACAGATAAAACGTTTTACGATAACGATCGTGCAATAGATTACATGTATTTTAAAATAATTTAGTTTAATGATACAATTTAATGAATCATAGATAATAAAATCCTGCTATTAAAATTTCCAAAGACTAACCAATTGACAAATATTCGTTAGAAATATTTCTTTAAGTCAAAAAAAAATTTATATTCTCATAAAGGAAGCGATTATCCAATATGGAAGTGTGAACAACGGCACGAGTAGGAGAATTACATGGAATACGAACGATCACATAGCCGTTCGATCGAGCTAATTAAATTTCGGGTGACGTTCGAAAGAACACATGTCCGATCATGAAGAACTGACTAATAGATAGTCTTCATTGATGATTAACACTGTTATATTTATTTAGTTCAATTTAATTTTTGTATATTTGACAACGATCATCTATTAGTAATACATTCTTGATATAATACATTATAGGTTAAATAATTAAAAGTAATTGAACATGTCTTAATTATAAATCGTATCGAACGACTACAATTAATTAAATTCATTAAAAATCATCACAAAATCTTTCTATGTTCGTCTAATAAAGTCGTTAGATGGTTTGTTAAGCAATTTATTAAATTTCTGTTGGTCTTGTAATGAACTTTAATTGTCGACCTTTCTATTCCTTAATAAATATAATTACGATACGCCCCATTTAAGTTACTTCACACGCGTAACTTGAACGTAGTTTTCGAAAGACGACCTTGCGTTTGGTTACTAATAGATCGAGCATGTATAACCTTAGCTTTCTCTCTGTTAACATTCTCCTATATCGAATTTCCTCAATGCCCGAAGGGAAGAGAACCTAAGAGATCCCAAGGTTAGTATGGCGAACTCTGTCAAAACGCGACTTCGTTCCCCTCTTGATCCCATAGCAACTCAGACGGAAAGAAATCCTTAATATTCTTCCAAGTGAATAAATACTCTATTACATGAATAGAAGACAGTATGATTTTTTTCTTTTGGTTCCTTCTTATTTATTTGATAAGATAAAGATAGTTGGCATCTTTCATCAGATGAAAATGAAGATTAGAATTATCATTCGCTTTAATTTAATTAACAATTTAATGTAATAAAATATCTGCTTTTAGTTCTTTTTCACAAATTAGAAAGTTAACGATTTAAATGATTTCATAAAAATAAATTTGAAAACATGTGATTTCGAAAAAATTGCAAAAGTACAGTTAAAATTAGCAAACGAATAATAACTATTGAAAAATAGTTTTAAAACGTAAAATCTGAAAATATTATTACTTCAATTTCTATTTTCAGGGAAAAATAATATGTAATAATTCTACGAATGTACTATAGAATATAGATAGTTCGCGACTTTACGAATTAATTTTTTACTATTCTTTTTCTGTAAAGTAAATAAACAAAATGAAAATGTATATTTTCTACAGACCTAATTCAGTAAACGTGTCTTTTATTTTTGATAATATATTTTTTTTTATTAAAAAGTTTAATTGCGTTAAATAAAAAATAAATATTTTTGGTATTATGTCATATAAGAGAAATCTTAAAGCTGATCATTCGTAAAACGAGAACTAACTATATAGGTATAAATATATATATATATATATATATATATATATATATATATGTATATATATAACGTATGACATTACGTGGGTGACGAGCTGCCTGACCAACCGGCGGCGCCCGGAATCTCGTCTCATCTCCTTTTTATCTCTTTCTTCTCTCGCGCCGCCATCTTACCCTCCTCCAACCGTTGGCCACCGATCTTCGTTCTTTGTTTGATCCGCATAAATATAACACTCTCACCTAACATAAGTTAGAGATTTTCTGTGTTTTGCGTAGTTATTCGTAGGATTATCGAATCATAAAATTCATAAAATTCACAAAATCTTAAGGGACCTACTTATCATTCTATTATTTCTCATATTTATAATTTAATGTACTATTATCAATTAATTAATTATTTATTTGTTGATATATCCTAGAAATATGGCATTATTTAATTATTTTGCAAGATATTTGCTTGTTTAATAATCGAATTCTCTATATATAATATGTTTATATTCGCATATATAAATGTAAATATTTTTTAAGATAATTACATTTAAAAAAAATTCTACGCGCATATTTCGTTCGTTCATATTTCGTGAAAAAAAGACGTAGAGTCGTATAAAATCACGAAACTACATCGGCGAACCTGAATCTATTCTTGTCTTGTTAGCTAGTGGTAGTAGTCGCACAAAGTTTCGTACCAGCGGCTTTTTGGCATTATGCCTATTTTTGCTCTTGCTTTCGTCCTTCAACGTCCCATTTACCCCGCTATACAAAAGTTTACATTATTCATTTTCATTTTTATATTGGAACCAAAAAACTTTTCTTTTCTATCTCATATCAATATGTGTTTGTAGCGATTCGATGATTTATTGTGTAATGTACAAACTTTGTTATATTTAATATTTTTATTAAAAAAAAAAAAAAAATCAAAAACGATAAAGAGAAATGTAAATAGTTGTCGTTTTGATGGGCACGCGTTCATAGTTACGAAAACCTGTGGAACGAGCTATACATAGGTAAAACCTCTATAAAAATACAAAGAGAGATTTGACCTTCCACCTATCCAAGAAAAAGAATCGTTTGGATCGCTTGGATTGTTTGGTCTTCGGATTACGTATTCCAATAAGAATGTTTGATACTTATCGTCGTGAAGCTACCATACGTGTGATATATTTATTTTCTACACTTTTATGTTTGTTAATGAATTATTTTTAAATTATACGAAATAACGAAGCTACAGAAATCAACTATAGATACCGGTTATATGCTTAGTTGGATTTAAATATAAAAAAAGGATCACCACGCTTTAAATAATGACACATGTAGCATAATGCCATCCACTGTTTACGAGTACTTGAAACCGCTAAGATGTTCTTTTTTGATCGTGAAGAGACTAATCACTGTACAGTGTACATTGACAGACCACGTCAATATATGTTGAATTGATATTTAAATACTTCATTTCAAATTAAGAACATTGAAGATTTTTCTGAGAATATAATTAATTTCTAAAGTATTAATTAATAATTATGATAACAATGACAATACCAGTTAGTTGATAAATCATGGCATTCGAAAGAATTAGCCGATCATCCGAATTATATATATTTCCTTTTTAATTTGACAAAAATCATAAAATCGATTAAAAATTCATTAAATGAACGATGAACAGACAGAATTGATTTCAATTTCACGCGTATTGCTTCGTACTAAATAAAAATTAGCCAAATTTAGAAAATAATGAAAGATAATGAGTTCCTTGTGGCAAAGAAATACAATTAATGATATAAATGATAAATAAGAGGTGGTATAAAAATGAATCAAATCTTGCAGATTAATTACTTATAGATTTATGAATCTAAGATTATTTCTCACCTCGCGAGAAAGGAACTAATCCCAATTTGATTTTGTTGAAATGACACACCAACGATTCGACTAATTTTTTCGTTTCGTTTTTTTTTCGTTTTTCCTCTTGATCGCGTGTCACAAGATAGATTAAGTAAGATCGGATCGACGGATCGATGGATCGCGATCAAGAAGACGTTTCACTGAGAGACACCGCAGTGGCCGTCAGTCTAGAACTGGTTGTATCCACTTGAGCCTACGTTCGCGGGAGTTCGCCGATACACGCCACGAAACGTACGCACGCACGCATGCGCGAACGCGAGTATAGCATAAGCGCCCGTCAGGTGTTCGCTCATTGCCTTTTTCTTTGATTTTATTCTCTTCTTTCATCCTCAAAATTTGGACAAGACTCTTCGTCTTTATTTTCCCTCATTTTTTTGTTATTATTTTTTAATCTATTACATTTAAATTTGGCGTAATCTTTAGTTATACAGATGTATTATTTGAGTAATACATCATTAATGAGAATTATTAATGAAAATTTTTTTATTATGGTAGTCATAATGTAAAAAAATTTAATTAAACCAATGATAATAATGATATACTTTAATTATCAATGAATCTTTAATAATCTTTAGATTATAATATCAGTAATGATATCATATTAATTAATAACTATAGTCTTTGTTATATCGATAAATTAAGTATCATATGTATATACATAGGTAGATACAGAGATATACACATACAACTTTAAATATTTAATTAAATATAATGTTCATTAACTTTATAATGTATTCTCGCACGTTTAAAAATTTATAAACAGATTTGATGAGTCTACCTATATCTGTTCGAAGTTTGTTATCCCTGTTTGAAGAACCCAAACTATCTACGCGTAAGATAATTAGCCATTGAATGTAAAATTTAACACCCTTCACTTGCAAATTTAACTTTCAGTTTACTTTGACGCGGTATAAAGATATAACAGTCACGTAAATAGATTTGATATTTCCTTTTCTTTTTTTTTTTTCTTTTTTTTTCTTTTTTTATCTTTTTTTTTCTTTTCGTGAAAATATTTTGTCGCGTAAACGCAGGTGCGCTTAAAGAACCTATCGGAAAAGAGCGGGCACAGTCTACCTGGTCAGTGCATTCACGGAAGTCGTACTTCTATATGCAGGGACGCATCCATTTACGTCTTGCATATAATCAAGGCATGATCCTTGTGACGCTTACGATTCAAAATCAAGGACGCTTATTCGAACGTGTTTAAAATGAATTTTTGTGTTGTTTCAAACTGATTAAAAATTATATCGAAACATTTTTTTCTTTTATTATTATGGAATGAAATAAGATAAAGCAGTTTGTTTTTGATTTATTATTTGTTATCTTTTTCTTATCATATTATATATAAAAATTAATGTAACATCGTTAAAAATATTTAAATTGTAAGTCACGATTTCGTGGAATTATTATCGATGAAATCTTCTCGTCGTTTCGTACCTTTTATTTCTTTCCTGTCGCCCACGTTACCATGATGATTGCCAACAGCTTTACCGCAAGAATCGTTGTTTATGGTAATAACTTAGTATGGCGGATGCATCGATGACGATGTTCTATGCCGCTTATGTATAGAAATAGTTTAATCTTGACTATTTCCGCTCGATTGATTTGACTTCGAAGATTTCCTCCTTTAATGTCCGATTAATCTATATATCGAGAAAGAATATAAGCGTAAAGTAAAAAGATCATTTGATAGATCGAAAACAGACCATTCGTATACAAATTCTGATGTCGTTGAAACTTGATTTTGCTTAGCACGAAAGACCACGATCATTCCAACTCACGCTGCATACGAATAATCGACCGTTTCGATGGTGACGTCATCGTAAATAAAATGAGAGAAAAAAGCAGTAACCTGACTTATCGCTGACATCATTTTTCTGATCGTTCGAGGCGACAGACAGCCTCCACGTTTTCTTATTTTTAATGAACAACTATCTTCAATGTCTCACGATCAGAGCTAAAATAAAATGCTTCTTGTTAATTCTTTTGTTATTTTTTTCCTATAAGAAAAAGGCATTAGAATTAAAACTTAGTGTGAATTATCTATTTTTATATTTTATCTAAGATAAATGGTTTTTTACGAGTTATTTTTAATAGCTTGATAAAATTGTTTATATATATACATAAAAAAAAATCGACATTTTTTTTATTTCCTATTCAAGCATTTTAAATGTGATAAGAAGATGGCGCCAAAAGTTCACATTCGAATCTTAAAATAAATGGCGCGTATACGTTTAAAAATATCGCGCTAGAGGTCGTTGTTAAACACTGAAAATGGCTTTCTCTTTGCTCTTCGAATGAGTGTACCAGCCATCGTCGCGACAGAAAATTCTATTATCGACATTGATATCTTCGACAAAGAAGAAAAAACAAGAAATTTAAAAATAAAAGAGGTATTATTTTCCTATTGAAATATTACTCAATATAAAATGACATCGTGTTATCTTATAATTTTATAAGTTCATAGACACCGAGTCAGACCTATCTCTTTCGACGAAGGAATTTTTTGATAACGCGAGTAGAATATTTATTTACACAAATGTTGTGTGATTTAAAGAACGATTATCAATTTCTCCTTCTCCTTTTCAATTTTATTATGAATTCAAACGATAAACAGAAGAATTATACACGTTCTGGTAAAGCTATGAGAAGCAAGCTACATACACTTTACCACCATACGCGATAGGTATTATCGTCTTGTAGAATGTAAATCGTAACTGAAATATGTCACTCATGTTTTCTCTTTCTCTATCGAATTCGATAATAAATTAAATATATTTGTCGGTTTTTGAAACGATAGCTTTCGAAGTTAAGCTTTTTTTTTATATTCATAGGTTAACCCAAGCAAATTTTTTTTTCACAACGTCGGGAAACTCGACACACAGAGAAAAAGCAAATTATCATAAACATGTGACGTAATCTCATTTATATTTCACATCGGCAACTTTCAAAGCTATCCCGAGCAAACCTATCCATTGTCTAATATCTCGGACTTTCTTCGCACCGTTATTCGAATGAGCATGCGCAAGACGCTTCAACAGTAACGTGTCATTCGAATCGTATACCCTGTATGAAAAGGACGATACCTGCTGTTATTTTTTCTTTTTTCATCGCATTGATGATGTAGATCCATAAGCGATCGAAAACATATTTTATCGTAAATATCGTAACATAAATAAAGGATAGCATAAATTAAGTGATATTTGTAAATAAACTCTTGTATCTTGAATTAGACATTTTTAAGACTATGGAAAATCAAAATTACAGTGAGAGTTTTAAATAGTTTAGATAAACGATCGAAAATATTCTTTCTAGTATTTTTTCTTTTCAACGGTTATAGAATATTTTCAAATGAAGTATATAATTGGTTGTGAACAGCACGTATATAACATTATGATGAATGACATAGAGATAATTTGGAGGTGTACGTCACAAGGCTATTCAATTTGGGATTATGTGGTCGGTAATTATCGCCACGGGCATCAAGTTTATACATGCGATTCACACCAATGGAGTTACGAAAGGGTGATCGCACGGTGCGGATAATTTGAGTAACGAAGGAGGGGTGATAAAAAGGAGGGTGAACAGCTTGTAAATCTCGAGATACACCTGTAGGGTGTCTATATTTCTTTAGTCATCAATTTTATCTTTAAAATACCAAACATATTAAAAATGGGTCATTGTTTAAAATATGATTAATCTGTTCTTAGTAATGAGATTCGATGAAACGACCAGCAGAGAAAGTGAGATCTCGTTTTGAGAGCGTCGAAAGTGTCTCTCCTCTTGTCCAACAAGAATTATTTTTGACCGCTCGAAAGTGTTGTCCAGGCACATATACGCTACTGGAAGAAGCGCGCGTGCGTCGTGGACCGCGCGTGTGTGTACGCGTTAAGAATACTCTCGCTTACTAGTCGGCTGTGGGCGGGTAGAGAAATAGTGGGGAGAAGAACGTGCGCCGGTGAAGGCAGACAAATAGGAGCGAACATTGGCGTAGCTTAAACATGTGGAATGATTTTAAATTAAATTAAATTAAATTGAAGAATTTATTATAATTTTATAATGAATCTCAAATGTATCATATAACGGATTAATTAGAAAAGGAAATGAATTTTTTCTTTCAGAACTTGTAGGTATTAATACAAACATTTGTCATTTAAATTTGTGAACATTATTCAAATATCAAAAGGATCACTTTCAGAATACTAATGTTTTAAATATATGAGAAAAGAGAAAATAATCATTTTTATCACTCCTTCAAGGTACCGTCAAGTTTAGTTCAGAGTAGATGGCGTCGAGACGATGCAACGATGCAAAATCTACGCCTATGAGGTGCCAAGAATGATAGTGGGGAGAAGTATAGAGAGAAAAGAGGGGACAGTAATGGCGAGGATCGGCAATGGTGGGGAGTTAGAGTGGTATCCGGCTGGGGCTAGCCCCAGGTCTGTTGGTGGAGGATGAGGAGAGATGGGGAGACGGTGAAACGAGTGGAATGGAAAGGCAGTCAGCGGGGTCGTCGAGTCGAAGAGACGAGTGAACAGACGAGGGAGCGAACATCGCGGCAAAGCCAAGAGCGCTGTTTGCCCGGCGCTTTCCTCGGTCGAGGCACGGCACGCTCGTCTTCGTCGTCGTCATCATTGTTATCGTCACGTGTCATTAAAAAAAGTGTCATTTTTCGTTTCTTTCGTAACAGAAAAGAACGTTTGCGAACTCAAGTGTCCTTTCTCAAGTATTTAGGAATCCTATTAAAAAATGAAAGGATAGACGAAGTATATTCCTGTGTCTTTCTTTCTTTTTTGAAATTTCTTTTTTTTTTTTTTTTTTTTTTTTTTTTTTTTTTTTTTAATCATCATTCTACTATCTTCCAAGTTTTTTCTTCTACTCTCATTCCAATCTCTTTCGCGTCCTTGTCCAATTCAGGTAGTCTGATAATTTGTCTTCCTCCCAGTCACCTGCTCATTCCAATTTTCTACCATCAGCACCACCTACGCGAGCCGTGCCCTCTTTAATCGTGACAGTTCGAGCGAGGGACGGATCAAGTCATGTTTCTCGAAAGTTTTAATTGATCCTAAAGTGATCTAGCAAGAAATCATCATTAAATCATTAAAAGAAAGAAGTATTGTATTTGGAGCACAAGATGACAATACTTTGTGTCAAGAAGAACAAAGCTTGTTATCAAAGAGTGTCGAAAGCAAGTAGGAGCAGAGATTTAAAGTGAAAGTACATGAATTTGTAAAGTATACTTGGACACTGGACAACGGTATCAGGATGATGGAGTTTGAAGTGTCGTGAGAAGAAAGACCGACTGGGGTCTTCTTCGAAAGAATCTTTTGAAAGAAAGAATCTTTCGGGAAAGCAGGAAAGAAGAAAAGTAAAGACAAAAGAAAAGAATTTGTCGTCTATTCGGTCGATAAAGCTCATCGAGCCGGTCGGAGTCTAGACGGATATGGCTACTGTTGTTCCTTCCACCGGTGCTGTTGCTGCTGGTGCTGTTCCTCGGCTTTTCCATCACCATCGTCATCGCAGCACACGTCGCCACCACTACCAGGTACTACGTCGTCAGCCGTGTAGTAGCGAGTCAGGCGAACAGGTGCTGCTACTGCTGCTGCTGCTGCTGCTCCTACCCTCCTCCTCCTCCTCCACCTCCTCCTCCTCCTCCTCCTCCTCCTCCTCCTCTATCTCCTCCACCTCCTCTTCTACCTTCTGCGTCGTCGTTCAGGATAGGATTCGGCGAGACCTCTCGTGATAGCGGACACACGAGTCTCGAGCTACGGAACGATTTCTCTGTTGCTTGTTCTTCTCTTCGTCAAACGTAGTTGTCGATCGATTTGTCAGGCCACGCACATTCCGCGCGCATTCCCGCTATTCTTAGTGGCGTAGGTGTCCATTTCTCTTTCTCTTTCTTTCTCTTTCCCTTTCTCTTTTTTTTACACCCTTATCCTCTTTGTCATTCTCCTCGTTTTCATCTTCTTGGTGTATATATTATATAGTGTAGTGCGTGTGCAAGTGCGCCACGAGAAAGAGATTGAGGAGGGTGAAGAAGTTGAAAACGAAGAAGTAGAAGAAGAAGGGGAAAAGAATTAAAGGGAGAAAAAAGAAGAAGAAAAAAGATAACATACACAGGAGAAGGACCGTCGACGTCACTGCGCGCGTCTGGCCTTCTCGCCGGAGGATGACGAGCATGCGAAGGGTCGACTGTCCGCGACCGATTTCACGGATCTGTGGGACTCTTCTTTTGTTACTGATACTACTCACCGAGGTAAGAATGATAACACTCGATGACAATCCGATATTTTCGAACTAATCATCAGATTTTGTATTGTAAAATATATATTATATAAAAAACTTTTACTTTTATTCTGATTATTTTTTATAATTTGAGGTGCGAATCGCCTATCGTATCGATAAGAAGTTCTATGGTTTCTATTTAACGCGTTACATCATTAATTCAATTAGCGATAAAAACGTGACGTGTTTAGGTTGTTTTTTTCCTTTCTTGAAAATCTTACCATTTTTTCCTTCGTAATGTCACGATCAAGGAGACGTACTTCCTTCTTGATTATTATCTCCTGATCTTGCATAAAAGTTCAATTTACTTTATAAGTCACGCTTTAAGTTTGATATCACTTAAGTTTTGTTTAAAGATTAACTCTTGAGTTCTAAGTATGGTTGACAATATTTTTTTAAAGCGTAGCATCCTCGAATGGATGGATATCTATAATACATTTAAGATAATTTTTGGTTCGATAGAATATCATAATGATGGCGAATAGAATGGCTCGACGATGTCGACTATCTGGGACATTTCGTAGCAACGTGTCCTTCTGTGACACGGTATGTGGGAATATGTAAGTGCACTAGAATAAAACGTACGTTCACTCGCTTTCGATTATCCACAATTATGGTTATCCACTTTGTCGACATTCTTATGTTGTCAATGCAAAACAATATTAGAGACAGAAATATTGATAATCGATCGAGAAAATCTTTAATGAAAATTCAAAGATGATTTAACGCGGAAGTACGGGTGACATATGAACTGAATTGAATCATTGAACAAGAAGTGGAACGAGCCTCCTGAAAATTTTTACGATAGACAGCGGTGGATAGTCGATGGCACGATTCGTGGTCAGCGATCGGTGAAGGGGAACGCGACCGACATCCAGTCTTCTTTGCTCGGCCGATTCGTGTCTCCAGGTTGCGAAACCTCCTTGACTTTCTCAACGTTCGAGTGCAAATACGATGTTTTGAATACCGACGTCGCGACTGACCCCGAATTGGATCGAAAATGGTGTACTCGTTTGTTTGTTTCGTTGTACTCAAGTTGTTAAAAAAAGATTCGGACGAAACGACTTTGATTTCCTTTTTTTTCTCATTATGATTTCTTAGGGGGTTTGTCCTGTGGCCTATAAGAGTAAATGACATTCGTGATGTACAACGAAAGATAGACGATGTATTTGTAATAAGTGTTTGTTATTTTGCAACGAGTACAAAAGTTAAGACACGTAGTAGAGCGTACTTGTTGACATGAATGTGTATACTTGGAATATTTTTTTCAATATTTAATCAACAAAATTTTAGGCAATTAATAATACATCTTTCTTATTTCGTTTCGTAGGAGTTCATTCGAACTATTGAGTACGAAAACAAAAAATCGCACAAGTTAATCGTATAGTAAATTACACTTACGTCATTGCACATAGTCGCGGCTTAATTATGCTTCATTTATTAATTATTCTCTTTCCGAGACTAGAAAAAAAACCTAATACGTATACGATATTCTGAGAAAACTATTATTTTATAAACGTATGTACGTCTTAGATGTCTTGTACTAATCTATTTCGAAACATATTGGCCAAAGTACGAGGCGTGGATGTTCTTAAAAGGAAATAGGTGTGCCACCAGCCTAGAAAAAAGTTGAGGCCATAATAGTTCACTCGGACTATTGGAATCATTTGTAGTTCGTCCGTTTAATTACGGAAAATGTTAAATATCGAACGACGGAGAATGATTTAGCAAACGATCGTAATTTTCGACTTTCTTGTTCGAGACTAAAACTACGAATAGAGGCGTGTTATCGTGGGTAGTATACATATATCTTACTAGCGATTAATGTTGGTAATGAGAGAGAAATATTGGGAACGATCGAAACGCGGGAAATTCGCAACGAACATAATCTTTTGAATTAATCAGCTAGCGATCTCTCTTGATTGTCGAAGAAGATTAACCAAATAATCTTGCGTTTCGTTTCGATTCGATATTTTGAGTTACAACATTTCTTTGTGTTATCCTTCGGGTAATTTAAATATTTAATCCACCGCAGTCGACAGGAATTATATACATGGTGTTTTGTAATTTAATTTTTATTTCTGATTTATGTCTCTTTTTTCTACATCTCTTTTCTCCTTCCTATATTTTTCTCTCTCTTTGTCTTATGTTACAACACTTGCTCTTTCGAAAGGAAGGTCTTCAGTTATCTGAGAACAATATATATGCGAGTTACTTTGCATAAAGTGATTATTTGTGTAAAGAATAGATCATAATTTCTAACGTTCTATACGAACGATACATTCGTATCTCGACTATTTCCTTGTAAAATCGAATGAAATATCTGTTTTGAATTTAAGATGAAACATAAAAAATCCTTAAAATCCGTGCCAAAAATAATTCTAAATTAAAACGAAGATATGATTGTAGATAACTATTAAAAATAGTAATATAAAATATATATTTCGTTAATCAATACTTTATTTGATTTATTTCAAAAAGAACGATTTGAAATTAAAAAGTGTTTAACGTAGAATTACTAAAAGTTCTGTGATAGTTCTCTAAGAAATTTTTAATGTCGTTAATCATTTAGATGGTTGAGACGATGACTGAAATGAATCTTGACAGATTTTAATTGCAATTTCAATGCGGTAAGAACTTTGCAAATCAAATATGAAGGGATCCTCAGTGTGGTAGTAATAATGATAGAATTGCTGTTTATCGACCAAAGGAAAGTTCGGCGAAAGTACGTTGCTTTGCATCTGCGTTAGAGATAGCTTCCATCAATATTATACGAAGTTCCCATTTACGATTTACCCCATTTAAATGATCATGATGTATCATTGAGTATACAGTCGCTAGCACTGTTACGGTTACTGCCAGTTCGATATTTATTCCATACATTTTAAATACATCTCATTATCAGAATATGTCATTACAATTTTTGAAGTCTATATTCACTTAAAATAATAATAAATTAAAGTTGAATAAACTATATAGTTTATTTATTTTAAACTATGTGAACTTGTTAACAACTGTGTTAGATATGAAAAATTAGTGGTATTAGAATAAAAATCCTTTTGACAGGTATTCTCATCGATACATTCAATAGTTTCTTTGTTTCATAATCGTTCTGATTGTCCGGTACATATGACGTATCATCGTTTATACATAATTTATGATTTATTATGGCGTATATATATATATATATATATATATATATATATATAATCTTCAATATATACATACGTTCGTAGGAATGATAATAAATCAACTTCTTATTCGGAAACACCAGCTTGATCAGGATAGGACGGAGATCAATGATCTACAAACATGAAATCATTGATCCGTCACGTGCGAATCATCCGGAAGATCATTAATTGTCTTTTGTAAACAATCATGCTTCGTTATAAATACTATACGTATGCTGGATTATATCGACTCCGCTCACGAGACTTCATCTCTTAAATTTTTTGAGTTAATCAGATTGTAAAATTTTTTATCCACTATAAATGCAGGTAAAGTGTTGCTAATCGATCGTTTTACATTATTTTTTACTCGTTCCAATACGATATTTTTACGTAAAATACATAGATATGTATGAATACGTGCATATATTAAAAATATTTGGTATTGTAATGAAGTATAATTTCCGAATTGGAAAAGCATATTTAATGACATTAAATTGCTCAGGCATCGTCCTTCGTTTACTTCGTCGAAGTTTAATTGGCGATTAAACGATGATAAATCGTTTTTTCTTTTTTTTCTTTTATCATATATTCGATTAATTCTCGAGTTCGCAGTAGGATCTGTTCGACGACGTCGAGGATTTCACGCGAAGCGAAAATCGATTTGCGGTGAACTTCGAGTCATTAGAGATCTTTGAACAATAATAGGCACGTGTGAAAGAGAGAAAGAGAGAGAGGGAGAGAGAAGCAGTGCTCGCAGTTGGAAAACTAATGTCTGATCTGACAGCTGTTTGATCCTTTTTCCGCTTTTCTTCTCGTTTTTCCCATAGGAGTAAAATCTCATAGTCTCGCGAGATTTCCTGATATTTTGCACGAAGATAGAGCATGAAAGTGAGTCGGCCATTTGTTTCGATTCGTCACGTCGTGTCCCGAACGTATGGCGAACAATGAAAATGGTTTTTAGACGGTCCGGAACGCCTTTATTGCGGGTCTACCTCCTTTCTCTCCTCTGGCTTGTGTAGCTATGGAACGTAATCGACTATAATGATTATATATATATATATATGTATATATATGCATGTATAAATGATATATACAACAGATGGCCATACCGTAAATGCAATATTCAAAGCCTCGAGACTTTTATTTTTCAATGATTTTCAAGAAGAAAAATAATATCATATGTTTATTAAAGAGACGAACAAATAGATGTTATCGAGGACTTTTGGAATGATTCATTCGTTTCTCTATTTTATCCTTATTTCCTTTTGCATGCCAATTATTGCATATTATTATTGCATTTTTCTTTCTCATACGCAGTAATAAAGTATGATTCTTTTTAATAAAACTTCTTTCTATATTCTTGCAATTATTATCCAAACTCGATAGATAAAAAGGTGCCTTGATAGAAAGCGTTACGAAGCCAAGAGTTAGTTATGTACTTCGATAAGGAAAAATGTATATTTCTTCGCTCAACGACCGAACCATCATGACGAAGCATCATCCGATGCTTTTGTCTTTCGGGATTCTAACGAACGTTCGTTTCTTCTTACGTAAGATTAACATTATGTAAGGTCGCCGCAAGGCGAGACTTGCACAATATCTACTACTTCCTTTACCTTTTTTTTTTCTCTCTCTCTCTCTCTCTCTCTCTCTCTTTCTCCCCCTCTTTCTTTCTCTTTCTCGTTCTCTTCCTTCTCTTCTTCTCGTTCCCCTAATCGACTTGAAAAATCTCTTACACCACTTCTTATCGATGGCGAAAGCGAATTCGCAAATTCGTGGATCCGTCAGCATTCAAGGGATATGAGGGGTTCAGAGTTTTTTCAACATCACTAACGTGTCCGTATGCCAAACGGAAATACTTGTATCCTCGTTACTTTTCATCAATTGTATTACGCGTTGGCTTGTCAACTGATGATAAAAAAAAAAATACGTATCCGTTATATATGTACATACTATATGTATTTTATAGTTGTATCACGAAACACCATTTCCGGATGATGGACACAATGGACGATGTAACTTTAATATTGCGGATTGCTTGCAATGCTTCTTTCGCTCATGCATTATAAGCTATAAAGTCATTTACATGCGTAGTGTTACGTTATAAATTGAAAAAGAACAAATGAGATAAATCTGTGTAATATCTTTTGTAGGATTCGAAATTTTGATTAAATTAAGGTTGACGAGAATTTTGAATGAAGTAGAAAATTCAATTATCAATTAATGGTAGACTGTTAATATAATTTTTATTCATATGTTAATTACAAATTCTTTAAATATTTGTTTATTTTTATAGTAATAGAAATATATGTGTATTTGGTGCGTCTTTATGGTTCATATAAAAAGAAAAAGATCTAAAGTTAACAAAAGCAACGACGACAGAGAAGAACCGTGACATTATTGGCCCAGAATTCGGAGCTCATGACCGCGGACTAGATTAAGCTCTTACTACTGATTGTGAGACTACTTCATAGAATATCAATGAGACTGAATTTCTAGATATATATTTCATAGGTAGTTACATTTAAAAAAAAAATTTTTTCGATATCAGAAATAGAATATTTTAATATAAAGTGTTGTATGTATAGTGTAAGAAAAGATTGCTCTCGTTATATCTCTACGAGTGTACATTAATTTCGTTAGTACTGACAATAAACGTGTTAACTTTGACGCGTAGGCGTTTCATTGGTCAACGTAACGCAAAACTATTCGATCTTATTCACAGATACATCTTTTTATTAATCTGTCGTGTACAGGTAGATTAATTAATGTTTGTGCGTAAAAAATTGATTTAATTAATGTAAATGTATGGCATCATTAAAATTTTATTAAAATAATAAATAATTTTAGGTAATATCTGTAGCAAGAAAATATAATTAAAAAATAAAAACAAACGATTTTATTTTAATATTATTTATTAAAATTATTTAAATATTATTTATTATAAAAATTTAGTATGTACAAATTGGTTCATGTCTTACATAGTATGCATTTTTGAAATTATATTTAATCGCAAAAGAATGTTGACGTATTTTGATTCATTCGACCGAAGACAGTTCTCCTCGAATATTTTTGTAGCAAGTAGCGTAGACTAAATGGAGCCAAGCGTACTCGTCTGCGGAGGATCACTCGGCCCCGGTGGGTCTACATTCGGATGTTGTATCCTGGTCTAGCCAAAGGGAGGAGGATGCGTCTGCATCCCGACAAAAATAGAGTAGACAGGAGATATAAATCATTGAGAATTCGGTGCCTCCCTTTGTTCACGTGTTTCGTCTACTAAAAAGATAAGATCGTGTCTTTCGTTTCTCAGTTGTATCACAAAAAACATCGGGACAACTTGTAAAGCAAAAAAGAGATGTTTTGCGGATTCGATTGTGATAAATTTTTTTATGAAGTTATTTAGTATATAAGAATGAGTAGGAATGGCACAGTATAAAAAGTATGAATATATGGAAGATATGAATATATATGTTATGAGCGATTGGAAATATATGAATATTTAAATAATGGTAAATTCACTTTATTTTGTATTGAACGGCGATGTAAATTACCATATTTAGGCATAGAGATGACAAAAGGATATTCCATAAATATTACACGAAAACTTATGCGTGACTGATTTAAAATATGTTTTATATTAATTTATTTTCTTATATAAAATCCTATATTTTTGTAGACGATTTGATAAAAGAGAGAAAGAAATCTTAAAGAACGTTCCTACCATTTACATTAATAACTTTCACTTTGAAATCATCCCGGAAACAATTACTTTTTGTTCTACCATTCTCTTTTTAAACGTTGACATTTACAATAGCAAATTGAAAAACAATTTTATCGATTTATCCTACGTCTGTTTATTTCTATCGCTATAAATATGAATATAATGAAAATATTATGATTCTAGTAAACACGAAAAATGGAGAAGCTTCTGAATATACACGAATTTACAAGGTATACGAAAAATATAGACATTTTGAATATAGAAAGTTTTGTTTGAACAAAAAGGATGGCGTTTCAATATCAACGGTGAAAGAAAAAAATTGTCTATCGTAAATCGATAGGGAAAGAAAAAGGATTGAAAAACCAAAGGATTGGAATGACCAAAAGGGAACGATAAATATAGGCATGCTAGAAATTGGAGTGAACCACGTGTAGGACACAACGACACTACTAACGTCATGTGTGCGAACGAAGTAGCGAAGAGACGAAGCAGCTTGCTCAGTTCTTTTTTTTCATTTCCTTCTCTCTCCCTCTCTCTCTCCCTCTCTCTCTCTCTCTCTCTCTCTCTTTCTCTCTCCATCTTTTTCACCATATACAACAGCATATCCGCTTTCACACATTTGCTGTTTTACTCTCGCTTCTTCCTTGGTTCTTTCTTTATCTCTTCTCTGTCGTACGTCTTAAATAATGACGCTTACATTAATATGCTCGGTAAGAATGTGGAATTCAACTTTAAGCATTGCAATGATTATTTCTTGGCACATTTGATCATCATAAATAATTTTAATTATACGGAATGTTAAAATTTATTATCTGATCATATACGTGTAATCATCGTAATACATTGAAACGATATTGAGTAGTCTTATTAGTACCTAATTACTTATATTTTAAATTGATTTTGTCAAATAAGTAATTTAACATTTTTTTTTTGTCTCCATCATCTCTTTTCTGAGCGGCTATACAGTGCAATTATAAAAGTGATGATTAATGAAAGAAGCCGACGTTCTTCCCTCATTGAGTTAATACTAAAACCCCGATAACATCACATTAGTTCTGTTAGTTGCTCGGAAGGAAGTCTTTAAAGAAAATAAGTCATTCAAATCACTCTTCGTTAATTATCGCTTTCTCTGAAAATATCGACTCGAAATTCTGCACAATGTACATATATTCGATTAAAAATTCATTACGGTGCATAAAATTGAGTTGCAACATAATGACCGACGTTGTTACTAGGAGTGTGAGAACGTTTCGTTGGTGAGAATGTGACTCGTTTGTCTATTTACTCCTTTCGACTCTTTTTTGTCATTCCCAAGCAAAACAAGACAATCTCCTTCTTTTTCCTTTTTTTCTTGTCGTTAAATTAATGGCCACATGTACGCATGTACAATCAAAATGAAACACAATTTCTCCGAATTAATGAGATTCTAATTGAACTTGCTTATTTATGTACATACAAAGAATAAAACTAATTGAACGCACGCACTATTCCATGAATCACGGAAAAACTTTCGGTTGTACAGTATTTCGAGAACATGATATTCATAGTGGTATACTTTGCGTTCACGCTTTTTGGTCCTGAAAATGGGTCATCGTCAAGAAGCGAATACGATATATGTATTTCATATTTTTAATGGAATACGTGTATAGCGCATGAAGAGAAATTATTTTACATTGTAATTATACTTGTTTATCAAATCAATAATTATAGTTTTACAATTTATATAATTTTTCAATATCAACAAATGATGTATGATAAAGATCTTTAAAAAATTTTAATGTTAACTCATTATATCGATATTAAAATACGTTTGAAATTTTTTTCCTATTAGGCATTTATATATTAGTTTTGTTACTTATGTATTAATGTAAATAGAATAGTATAAAAATCGAGTAAATCTAAGAGCTGATATATGAAGAATAATCGACTGTATCTCTATAATAGCGAGCACATTTCGCTTAGGATGCAAAACCGTTGCCGCAACCTCCGTAATTCGTTGCGGTTAAAGTCAAGTATACGAAGTTCCGTTATGCATGCATACTTACGTTTTAGAAGTACGCGTGGGTTCGTAAGTCGTGCTCATATTGTTGTGCGATAGTTGATATGTGTTATTCATAATAAATAGTTCCTGGTGTTAAAATAATACGAGAAATGATATCAATGTCTGTTTAAGCTCGATTTTGTTTAAATATTTCTTTTTTAAAGATTATAGTTAATTATAACGTTTTACTTAAAAGAGAGAAACGGAAAAACACGTTCGAAAAGGAATAATTGTACTCCTTTTTAAAATAAAGAGGTAACGTTATCTTATCGAAGAAAAAAACTAAAAGAAAGGTGAACAGTCATATGTCTTGTCATTGATGTAAATTTTACGGCCAGTTCTGACATGATTTATTACTGCCAAGTACTGATAGGTATTCATTTTTCGTCGGATGAGTTGGATCGATTGATAAAATCATAAAAATATGCTGAGGATGAATGATCAGAGGAGTTTGGTCCACCTTGAACACGAAACAAACAGGTTTAACGTGTACCGGATCTCTATGTTCCTGGAACAAACAAAGATCGTCATTGAGATGGATCACATCGTTACTTTTCTGAATACAGTATTATCGATCTTTGTACTCCAAATATAATATAAATTCAATTTCTTCGATGGATGTATGGATATCTGTAATACGTATTTATATACATGCAACATATGTACAGACAGGTTCGTTTAGTAATCATTCCTAGCCGGTTGGTTACATGATACTCGTTGCGTTCCAGTGAAGCTATGTAAGCCGACGCTGAAAGCGTCGAACGAATCGCTGTAAGGAATCGTTAGTTGCGTACGGATATATCTAACAAGTTAAGGAGCAGTCCTCCGTAATGTTGTTATTAATCGAGGTACACCGAGGTCGCTCAAGTAATACGAGCGTCGAGACGCTTGTGCATCCATCTCCGGTTTGTCGGAGCGTGCCTTGTGGTTTACCATTTCAAGATGAGTCACGTTGATTATTTTTTCTTTATTCATATGTATGTATCTATAGTTTTTTCTTTTTTTCGTTTTTAGGGAAACTCGGATAAATGATGAATTACAAAAATTTTTGGACACATTTGGAAACTCAATAAATTTTTCTGGATTGGTCAAAAAGAGTGTTCTGAATTCTTGCATAGATATAGAAAAATTAATATTTTACTCGTATATGAAGTGAATGAAGAATTAAAGAAGCTAAAGCAATGATTTTAAGTAGCAGTAATAAAAAATACGAATTCTTTGTACATTTTTAAAAAATGGATACATGCATTTTGTAAATATGGTTGCTCTATCCTGTATATATCATCAAAATCAAACAATTCTAAAGCAAGTTAAGTTGCATAATTTCTATCGTATTTTTGAATAAAATTAAAATTGATGTAAATTAACTAATAATATCTATATTATCCACTGTGTTATCTACTATTTGTCTCTATTTAATGAATAACTTATTCACAATTTTGTTATAAGTAGACAAAATATAATAGAAATTATGAAACGATCTAATATATTGAGTCGGCGAATTAGTAATGTCGAACTGGAATTTTCAGTATTTCATATCTAAATAAAAAATATTACAAAAAAATATTTTTTATAAATTCGGAGAAATTCAAATCCAAAATAAATTGAAATAAGATTTTAGTATTGCTAGTATATAAGATTATTCAATAAAAGCTAATTTCTTTTTCAATAAAACATTAAATTAAAATAATTATTTAAAATCTTTATTGTAATATATAGTATGATCAATTACAATTATATATGAAATATGATATCGGTTAAATGACTACCATATGCAAAATTTTTTCATGAAATCGTATTAATTAACCTTTTATCAAGATCGTACAATTTGTTGCCGCTAGATGGGTTATTTCAAAGATCAAGTTTACGCTAACAATCTACAAATAATTGAACATCTTCAAAACAAAATTCAACAAGTCATTAGCGAAATTGAATCGATATAATGTGTAATGAAAGCGGTGGTTACCATTTGGTCGATATTATGTTTCCTATATATGTAATTGATCATATTATATGTTATAATAAAAATGAAAAAAAAAAATATTTTAATTTATATTTTATTTTAAAAGAAAATTCAGTAATTCTTATTGAATAACTTCATATTACCATTAATTTATATTTAAGTTTTAAAAAAGCTTATTTATATATTTTTCATCCTATTTACTATTTTTATATTACTACGACTAAAATCAATTTTATTTAAACTCTTTAATTTCATATAATACAATAATTTCTCCACATTTAATCGACAATTCAGAGTACTTTGCTTAATTTGGAAAGAAATTTAGTTTTCAAAGGCATTTGAACATTATTTTGAATTTAAATAATTGTAAATACCACAATTAACACTTACGTTCGAACTATTAAAACTTACGTGTATTAGGTACTAAAACTTATTATTAGATAAAAATTTTGTATTTTATAAGTCGTTTTATGACTTCTACATACCAATTAGAGTTTAATTACTAGAGTTTATCGTTCTATATCCTCTTCAGTATAATATTAATTTAGATTAATATTAATTGAAAAAAAAAAATGTTCGAACAGATTTTTTAATTTATCTTGTTTTTATTATTCTTTATAGATATCCTCATATTTTATGATTAATAAAATTAAACATCACGTCTAAGATCTCTGATATTTTCGTCATTGCTTGTAATCTTTACGTTTGATATTTCTAATTTTAAGGAAAATAAGTGTACAAAGACGGAAAATTTACAATATTGTCATTTACGTTTCCGATAAGATTGATATATAGGTTGTTTTGGAATCGTAGATACTATCTTGTCACGTGAAAAGATGAAGGAGATTTTAATGTTATGAAAAGGCCGATTCGATATATTACAATTGACAAAATAAAGTGAATTATAATTAGGAGATATACAAGTGAGCTTTATTTAACGAGGTGCAGGCTGAGTAATATGAAAAACAAAGCCGGTAACAATAGAATGTAAACCATGTTATCTTGAGGTAGTTCGTTATGGTTTGAGTTGTTGCGGATGATTAATGCGTAACATTCCTTACCATTGTATTTTTACGATTGTTTCAGGTGCCTAACAATGTTAACGAAAACTTTTTCGTCACGTTTTTTTAGCTTTTACTCATATATTTTTATTGTAGAATGTGAAATATATATATATATATATATATATATACATATCAATGTATATATATATACCTACTTATACGATTCAGTTACTTTATTTTATTCTCAATTTTATTTAGTAACAGTTTCAGATTAATTTATTAAATATTTTTATGACGTTGTTTAACGTAGGACAATATTATAAAAAAATTGATTTGTTTGTTAGTACAAATAGATGTTTTTAATTTATTCATACTTTTATTTGATATGAAACAATCAAAAATTTATATAGTTTTCCTAATCTATAAATATCGTTAAACAAAACTAACATATGATAATCTACTTACAATTAGCCTTTTGAAGCATGGAATATACAATTACACGGGTGATTTTAACGCTGCCAGCGCATATCGATCGGTTAACACGCTGCTCCATTTTACTACCTATTGAATCACTCGATTATAGGAACATACTTTATATCGATGTATCGTCTTTTTGAAAGCAATTCAAGGTATGTACATGGGAAGGAGTGAAGAGGGACAAAGGTAGGATCAAACAAAATGCAATTAAAGATAAGAATCATTTAACGTAAAATGATGGTAATTTGAATACGTAATGTTTAGGTGTACACATATATCTATGCATGTGTTTGTTCGAGGTATATAGGATCAAAACCGGACGAATATCCGGTTTCGTTGCGAATTGAACACGTCCGGTATGAACAATTACGAATAACTATCGTACGTATGTATGTATCTATAATGTACAGTCTCGATGGTGCAGTCTCTCTTTCTTTCTTTTTCTCTCTCTCTCTCTCTCTCGAGAGAGAGAGAGAGAGAGAGAGAAAGAGAGAAATATGTAAATAGGATTTTCTGATGCATTCCTAATGCAAAATGCGACTCGACGATTTCTGAGGCAAATTCTTCTGGACGAATCTAGAACGAACGAATAATGTATTCGAAAAGAAGCGTGAGGAAAGGAGGAAACGAATTTCGTGTCATGAAATTTTCACTTGGAATAATGGGACGTTTGTAGCGCGTTGCTCGAGTGAAATCTGTTTGATTGTCGATCGGCGATTAGTCTTAAGTAAGTAAATAGTATTGCGCAATTAAATAACATTCGTATCTGTTGCAACTTACTTCGAGTAAAAGTGTTAATATGTAAGTGGCATGGAATGTAAAACCAACTTGTTTTCGAGTAAAAGTTGTTCTACACGAGGAACAACGTTAAAATCTATTCGAGCTGAGAAATTTCGTGTACGGAAAATAGTTGTCCTCGAACCAACGTCAAAAATATTAAGTCACGCGGCATTATTCGAGATTTAAAAATCTAGCATTAAAATTTATTACGCTTTCACGCTATTAGGAGTATCGTTGAGTATCTTTTTATACATCGTAGTTTACTTTTTATCGTATCGTACAGTTCAAACTTTCTCTACTTAAATCGAAAGGCATTGTTTCGAGATGTGTCATCGTACGTTTCAATATTTTTACGGTAGAATGGTTAGGAAAATAATTATATTTATGATAACGAAACGATAATTCTTGGTAAAGCATGAATTGAATTTCACTTTTTTCAAAAGATCAGATTGAAGGGTCAAAATCTTGTCGAAGAAGCGTTAACCTTGTCTATATACCAACTATCTACGTGATCGTACTACAAATAAGGTCGATGGTTGTTGAAAAACACAAGGAAGGAGTTCGTTTGAAAAGAGGGAGGATGGAGGTAAATAAGGCAAAAGAGTAATTGATTTCTTGAGTGCAAGATGTGCTCGCATGCACGCCGTTGGCGGCGGATGGCGTGGTGAACAGCTTGGCACGAGTTTTAGTGAGCCAAGCAACAGGTTTTGCTGATGTAAAGAAAATAAAGCACGCGAGTTACTAACTTAGAATCGCGCAAGTAGCCTGTTCGAAAAGAACCTAGTACAGGTGGTAACGGAGCGTGATTTGAATTTGTTAAAATTTCCGTGTACAATGTTCATTATTAGGTCGTCCAGATTGTTAAGCGAAATTTTGAATCGCCTTCGAGCCTTTAATCGAATTTTGTTCATCATGTTCGATTGTAGCACGGAAATATCACTGATGTATTTCTTCTTTCTATCACTTCTTTCTATTATCGTAAAACTTTGTGAAAATTCTGATCTCATTTATATTTGTTCAATATTCGATTATTTATTTGAACTTTTGATCAAGTCATAGGCAATTATTTGTTTTTAATTAATAAATTATATTTTGATAATTTTTTTCTTTTTTTTTTTTTCTTTTAATAATCAGAATCAATTATTTATAGGAAGGTATCGTATATATTCTGTACATATTTTCTTTTTTCATACAAGCGAGAGACGAAAGACTGCTGAAATTCTTTGCATCAAAAAAAAAAATAGAAAGTATCTTCTTTCTACTTTGAAGTTCGTTGCTTCGTCGATAGTTATCCTTTGCTTTCCTTTTTCAAAGTAATTTTTTCTTCTTATTCTTACTCTCCCTCGACGTCGTCCCTTTACATCCTGTTTGTCTTTGACGAGTTTGGAATCCCTTCGTCGGATTATTTGTGCCTTATTTTACGAAAGTTCCAGTATGCCCGGCACGACGATTCTCTTTTCTTATTTAGAGATTCGGAACTCGTCTATAATCCAGACCGCGACAAGTGCGTGTTTGTTCCTTCGTTTCTTTCCTTCTCAGTACATCAAGAAACAAAGGAAATTTTTGATTCCCTTCGTATGTTCGTTGTGTATTCATCTATTCAAAATTTATGGAGAGTTTATTATCATTCTCTATCGATTTATTTTTTCACGTAATGGATTAAGTAAATCCATTACGATTCGTGTAATTTTATTTGAAAAATATTGCATTATAAAAAAATAGATCGCTGCTTCGACTATATATAATCTAATTTAATAAATTTAATTACTAAAAAGGTTTCTATATATTCATACAGGATATGCGAATAATATAAAACATGTGTATATAGGACAAATGAATTTCTATTCTAAACAAGTTTATATATGTATATACATGGTGATATTATCAATATGTTAACGTCATATTGTTTTAAGAGAGTATCACGTATAAAAATCAACGCAATTAACGGCTTAGAACCTATCAAAAGGTATGCTATAGCTGGCAACTTGTTTCTGTTATCGGATACTAGGTCCGACGCCAATTTGAGTCGATATTGAAAGATTTCCTAGCGTTTCTTAAGTACCAAGGATGCTATGATTTTGAGGTGACGACAAGAAACTCGACACTTCATTGTCGGTCGTCTAAAGATGCATGTACGAGAACGATAACGA
Source organism: Vespa velutina (assembly GCF_912470025.1). Lineage (NCBI taxonomy): Eukaryota > Metazoa > Arthropoda > Insecta > Hymenoptera > Vespidae > Vespa > Vespa velutina. The sequence goes on from NC_062191.1 coordinate 7,343,098, forward strand.
GACATCATCGATGCTTTGTGAAAAGTTTTAAAAGCTAACGATAAGAGATGTATTTATGGGGTGGGGAGAATTTTAGATTCTTTGGAGAGATGCACTTATCCCAGAACTCGATACGTGATCGGACAGATCATTTTAAGATAAAAAAAAAAATTTTTTTTTTTTTTTTTTTTTTTTTTTAGAGATATATAGAAATTAAAATTCATATCGCGAAATAATAAAACTTTCGATAGAAGTCGACATAAAATTAGAATTACTGTAAAATAGAAATTAACTTTCTAATTTGAGAAAAACGTATTAAACTCTCTAATTTTTCTATTAAGAAAATCTCGATATATTCCAATGGTAATTCTTATTAAAAAGTTATATCAGAAAATCCGTTTATGGTACATGCCAATTAACTTGCCAGGAAGCACGCAAGTGAGCGTGTTACCCACGACACTTTTCTACTTTCGTCATGCCATACATTTTTTTCGAATTGATCTCATGCCGATTATCTTCTCCACTACTATATTCCATTTTTTATTAGTTAGACGTCATATTTTTTTTCTCTTCCTGGATTTCTGGCAAATTGCCAGATTCTGGTATTAAACGTTGCAACGATAAGTGTCAGCGACACGCACCCGAACTGAGACTGCCTATGACGCAAGTTCGAAGCCCGCAAAAATCTTCCAACGTCGTATCTTTCGTCTCGTGCCAAATTTTCTTTAATCTCGTGCTAGCGCTTCTAAAGAATCTCGATAGAATATTCCTTGATATTCATCGCATTAAACGTTATATGAGAAAATTTTTTTCCGTTTAGTGATGAAAAAAAAAAATATGACATGATAAAAATTTAATTTTTTATTATTTTTATTACTAGACGAATCATCATGGAATTGTAGGAATGAAAATACTTTTTGAAAATGTTATCATTATCATTAATAATGTAGAATGATCATCTCAGCGTTTATGATTAAATCAGACTTCTTTATTTTCTTTGGAATTCATAAAATGATAATGTTTTTCTATGGAATTGTATTACTCGTAATATTTATCGTTATGATCATTCTTGCTTGTTTTCTTGACATTCTATGCGATTTTTGAATTTATTTTCTCGCTTTCGTTCGAATCATATGTCATTCGATGGAGATATACGTTTATTGGAAAGATAAAAAGGATGCTCGAAGCAATGCTCTGTGATTTATGAAGTCGTCATCGATCGAAGAGAGAAAAAAGAGACGGTGACAAGAAGATTGAAGAAGCCATATGCATTCGGAAAGATTAACGTACTTCATACATACACCACTTTTGTGCATGAGATGATTTTTATGCGTGTCACGAGAGTTACAAAGTCGACTGTACATTTTTGATATAACAAGCAACATTGAGGAACTGCGACTTGAAAAGCGACAAGGTAGAACAAACAAAGAATGGAATAAAGAGAATCGAGACAACTTTGTCGAACAAAACTTTGTCTCGATTGAAAAATCTATGTAAGTCTTAAAAGTAAATCAAAAATAATATTACAAATCTGTTTAAGAATAAATTATTTTCGCGTTCATGAATTATGATTTGATTGCGTTTCGGCATAGTTCTTAGTACATTAGGTGTTTAATCGATTTTGTATAAATTAATATAATCATCTAATAACTTCCATAGATTTTTGTAGAGATATGGGAAAGATATGAGAAAATTGATTATTATATTTTTTTACATTAAGGAGACTTTATTTTTATTAGAAAATATACTTTTAATTTTTTAAACGTCACAAAAAAAATTTTAGAAACATTTATGAGATCTACAAAATTGATCGTCATTCACCGGGGGGGACCCCCTTTGACATTCAACGTGTTAATTGAAAGTCGTATTGGACGCTCTACGATGAGAATATATTACTACGATCGTTTTAAAACTAGATCATGCTCACGGATCGTTACAATAATAGAACAAATATTTTACCAAATTATCAATCAAGAAAATTATGATCTAAATTGACAATGTTAGCGATTTGTCCGATGTGATATTAAAATAAATGTTTAATATCGTACATCCTTGTAAACTTTATGTAGGGCTATTTAAACATGACCAATATCATACATCTTTGTAAACTTTATGTAGGACTATTTAAACATGACCAATATCATACATCCTTGTAAACTTTATGTAGGACTTTTTAAACATGACCAAGTTTTATCAACTTACCTAGCGACACTTTCCACATGTTAAACGTGAACGCGCTTGTATGCATACTTCAAGAAGAACTGGCTTTGCGAGTTTTGAAGAGCTAAAGAGAAGAGAGTTGTTCGTACAATATATCGAGGAGAAAGAGGGAGAGAGAAAGAGAGAGAGAGAGAGAGAGAGAGAGAGAGAGAGAGAGAGGGAGGGAGGGAGCTTGGGATAAAAGGAAACGCTCGCAGAGTGCGTGACGGGGGTCAACAGGAAGTAGCATCATCGTCCTCGTCGACGGCTGTACGATCGAACGACGCGTGCAAAGCAAGGGGAACGTCCCTTCGTTCGTTCAACAAGAAGAGAGAAAAAGAGAGGAGATACGCGTCGAGGCATTCCCGCATTCCAACATACCGTGAGTGCAACTCGATGTAATGACAGTCGTACGAAGAAGAGCCTGACGGCCAGTCAATGGCAACAAGGTGTAACTCTCGTAATATTTTTAGTACGTATCGACGTGAACCTTACGATTCCTTTTGCCCACCAGCGAAAGTTCTTTCATTGTGTGTTAAACGATACGTATGTATCGTTTTCTTGCGATTTTATCCTTTACTAGTTGTTCAAACTAGAAAGTATTTATCAATAATTTTAATTAAAATTCCATTGATTAATTTATTTATTTAACAATACATCCTTCTCTTATCAAAGTTTATAAAAACTTGACAGATTTTAGGCAAATTTCAGTATGATTTTTCTATTATAATTATTATCACGAAATAAATTTAGTAAATCATTTACTTTCTTTATGGTGAAATTTAAGATCAAAATAATGATGTGACTATAATTGGTAAATATCTAAAATTTTTAATGTTTCATATTTCTATAAGGAATTACAGATTTTTATTCAAATATGATAAGATTAAAATATAACAAGTGTATAAGCGTATAAGTGTATAAGAAACTATTATTGGAATATACTTATCTTCAATTTGTAAGTAGCGATTTCTTCTTGTCATGAAAATTTTCGTTATTTTTCACTTTGAACAAATATTTTAATTAATTATATTTTCAAATGTTACCAGTGATATAATTGTAACCAAAGTTGCATAATTTTTTTTATCCAAGAACGAAAATTCATTGAAGGAATGTTGAGAATTTTCATTCGTCGCGCATTCTAATTACGGTCGTTAACGAAGCTGTACGTTGCTAATGTGCTTTTTAAAATCCGCCCTTTCTGAAAATGTATCATATTTTTTTTTTTTTTTTTTTTTATGTAATCGCAGACGCCCTGACCGCGTCTCTCTTTGACTTTGACGTTAGCCACGTTTTAATCATCATTGACGCAAGCAGAAAAAATTTTCTACCACGAATTGAATTTACCAGACCAAATGGGATTCTTGTAGAACTTTCACATATGTACATTTATATACATATACGTATGTGTACAGGATGTTCCAAAATAAATATTATCATTTTAATTATTAAATATTACAGAAATAATAGAAATTAAAAAAAAAAAATTGATAATACTGTGATAAAGATATTTTTGTATTGGCTCAAGTATTGTTTGAAATTTTTTTCTCTTCTCGTAGATTTGGAAATATTTAAATCGTAGTAGTTATTACAACACCCTACCTATATTATATGTACAACGGCAATACATGTATATACATATGCATAAATTTCTACCCTGCCGTTTTCTATCTTCTCCTCTTTTTTTTTTTTTTTACTTCTCTTTTCCTGCTTTTAGTTCACTACCTTCTTCCTCATACCGTCGCTATTCGACCATTCAAACCTTCTTTGTACAATTAGAAGTCTCACTCGTTGCAAACGACGAAAAGGGTTGCTGAGCAAGGGAGAGGTTAGAACGAAAGAAATTGAAAGAGTGAAAGAGAAAGAGGGAAGAGAGATCAATATGCATCTCTCTTACCAACACGACCGGATGTCGTCGGGAAAAAACACCTGAAAGAGTGGAAAATTCTCTTTTCCTACGTGTCAAAGTATTATTCGGAATTATTCATCCGTATAAGAAAAGAACAAAAAAATAGATTTTTCAAAAGAGCAGCCGTTTTCGAAAAAAACGTTTTGCTTTCCAGTCAGTATGTTGTCCTCGTCACGCTTCAATAATGACTTTCATAGAATCAGGGTGGGCCTCGTTTTACGCCCGCTATGCTACTTCCGGTACGTCGTGTAGCCAGATGTTTAGAATGGCTGTAGTTCGTCGGAATACGTATGCATTTTGTATTTCTCGTTTTCCTTCCTGTTGAGTCTGCCAATTACGCTTGTAAGGTACGATCATTCTCCTCGACTTTCCTTGTATTCGTTAATGGCGTAGCTTGTTTCAAAAATCATATATTATCATCGAGATACGCGCATTCTATCCTCGCACCAAAATTAATCATACGCACCGAACTGGAGTTAAGAGTTATTCTTAAATGAATATAGCCGAATTGTAACAAATGGATATATTTTAGAAATATACTGTTAAATATACAATTACTATTACAATATATTTTATAAATGAGATTAACTGCGTTTTAATGTTTTATATAGATTTTTACATAGTGAATTGGAAATATTGAATGATATCGATTAATTGTTCGAAAAAATGCTCGGAGAAAATTAGAAAAAGGGAAAGAAAGAGAGAAAAATACGAGGAGTTCGTGTGAAAAGAATGAAAAAGGGAAAGAGTTATCCTTGATTAATTGGGATTTTGTCCGGATTATTACTTTCGAGGTTGTTTAAACATTCTTATATGCAGTTATTGATACCAAGTGGTCGTACTGCTGCGATTAAAAAAATAAATATTTCAAGAGTAAGTTTATGATGAGCGTTATAAATTGTTTGGCCTAGAAAACTTCGGTTGCTCGATCGAAGATATTCCAGAAAATTGAGCATTCAGGGAAATATCTAAATATAAATAAGCATTGGCCATGGTCTCTTAGTCGCGTTTTTCTATGGGATCTATGTAGCGAGTGTCTAAAGAAATTTCAAGGACAAGCATCTGGTGTTGCATTAAAAAACCTTTAGTTCAACGTTCAACCTACAAGGGTGTGCCATATGCGCTTCAACACTTCCCTTTGCGATTGGATTAGGAAAGCGTTGATGAAACTTTTTGAACTTCATTTATTTTTTATTAATTTTATATACTTTTTACAAGTATTTAAAGAAGCATTACTTATACAATATATGATTTATGTAATTATATGGAAAATACTTAGAATAGCAGAATTTTAATTAAACGAATACAACAGTGCAAAACTAATTACATTTACACTTTTATATTACCATAAAAAGAGATAGAAGATCCTGTTTGATTATTTAACTTATATATGATTCTTATTACCTGCGGTTTTGTCATAGTATATTTATACGTTTTCGCAATATCTATCATTACTAATTACGTTATTATATCTGTTAGAATAATGTGCTATTAAAATGAACTACTATATCTATAAATCTTTTTGTGATTTATGATGAATCGTGACGTTACCAATAAAATTCGAAGAAAAAAGGATGTAATTACGTTTGAATCCAATGTTGGATTCGTTAGAATCGAGGAAATTACGAAGAGTATAGTACGATAAACGGACGTACATACCTACATGCGGAAGAGAGCTCACTATCGACCGACTCGCCATTTGTTACGAGTTTTCGTGGGGGAGAAAGCGAGTCTTCTCGAAGCGCGCCGGGAGGTCACGCCTCTCTCGTTAAAACAAGCAAACGCACGATCGTAGTATAAACGTGTACACATTATTGAGTAAACATTTTTCCGCGAAAAAACGTGCTCGTTGGTGATTAATTTTAAAAAAAGCTACACCAAAATTGGACTATGGTATCTATGATAGGAGAGAAATATTTTCCAAATGAAATAAGATTTAGTCGATTGATCTTTTCCACGTATGAACCTTGATTAGTGAGGTGCATGCTCTTGATGATTTCTAACGGACTTAGCGTGTATACACTGACTCGTTTCACAAGTCAGGGTTACAATAGCGCTACGATAAAGTCGTGAGAATCATCAAGCGCGAACGATGATCTTGAAACATAAAGCAAACCTCTCTTTTTCTTCCTTTCTTTTTGTTTCTCGCAAAGACGAGGACTATGATCCTATGATAATATGATACGAGATTCCATTGTGTTGCAGTGAAATTCTTATTTATCGAGATTTCATCGAAACATTGTTTGCTTCGTGCATAAGATTCAGAAGATTTTTTATTAAAAAATATGCAGTTGATCACTCGTGGTTTTGATTTACTTTATTTACTAGAAATCTAATTAATTATTTAAATTTATCACTTCAAAAATAGATACGAAAGTCTCGTCGCATTGATCTTTTGCTCTATTTCTTTTTTCTTTTTTCTTAGGTCTCCTATTCGGCCGATCTAGCGATCGAAATTCCAGGTAATTTGAGTCAAGGCGGTTCTTGGTACCGACTGGATTACAGTCCTGCTGTTGGTTATCCACAGCCAAACACTACTATAGCCGCAACAGACATCGGTGATGTTATCAAGTTCAGGGATGGTCTTCCGGGTACAAAATATGAGTTTTGGCTATACTACAGTAACGGCACTCTTCACGATTGGCTCACGTGGGCTGCTTCGATCACGACAGGTATAAAGTATAAATAACATATAATACCTTTCTAAAATTCTTAGAACATAAACGTATACATATACGAAGTTCGAAAATATACTCCTGATATTCAGGCTGTATATATTTCAAACACGTTCTGACATGCATTTTAATGAAAAAGAGCCGAGCCACGTTCCGTGGAAGTTTTTTCCAAACATGTATGTTCAATCACGAATATTTTCAACGATTCGAATAAACGCTCGTTGAGAATGATAAAGAAAATGTATTTTATTGGAAAGAATACGAATTGATGGATGTGACAGACGTGTCACATAATTCATGATAATTGTTCGCGCTTCAGCACCGGATCCACCCTCCAATTTGACCGTATCTGTTCGCAATGGGAAAACCGCGATCGTATATTGGTCGCCGCCAGCCCAGGGCAATTATTCTGGTTTCCGCCTGAGGGTACAAAGCTTCAGCGACACCGGAAATCCAAGGACGAGTGTGATACCCGCCGATGCTGTGCCCTATACACTTCGTGATTTGACGCCCGGGGCGACATACTCCCTTCAACTCTTCACGGTGCTGGACACCAAAGAGAGCGTGGCCTACACAAGCAGGAACTTTACAACCAGTAACGTTTCTCTTTTATTACTCATCGATTAACATAGACATTTTAATGGAGTATTCGTGATAATTCATTTAATTTGCTTTCTTTCGTTAGAACCAAATACGCCAGGGAAGTTCATCGTGTGGTTTAGAAATGAGACTACGTTATTGGTACTCTGGCAGCCACCTTATCCTGCTGGGATTTATACCCACTACAAAGTTAGCATTGATCCCAAGGATGCGATCGAATCGGTCCTTTATGTGGAGAAAGAAGGTGAACCACCTGGACCAGCTCAGGCTGCGTTCAAAGGACTCGTCCCTGGTACGTGTCTATGATTTAAATAAAATTATGGGTTAAATATTCCTTGCTTAAAAGCGGTATTATTTTCGTAAAAAGTGAAAGAGACAGCGAACGTATAATTTTTCTGGTTGAAATTGTAAAAGAGTGTGAATAATTTATGTTGACCGATATAATTTCTTTTTTTTATTATTCATATAGGTCGAGCTTACAACATTTCGGTACAAACAGTTTCTGAAGATGAGACCTCGACTCCAACGACTGCTCAATATCGCACCGTACCATTGCGACCTTTGAACGTAACTTTTGACAAATCTTCTATAACATCTACTTCATTTAGAGTGTTCTGGAAACCACCGAATGGAACATCCGAGTTCGACAAATATCAGATATCTCTCGGCGGTAATCGAAGACTCGCACCTGTTACTAAAAACCGGGATGATGAGAGTAGATTGGAATTTAAGGATTTGGAACCTGGAAAAACATATCAGGTTGTTGTAAAAACGGTCTCTGGCAAGGTCACCAGTTGGCCAGCTAGTGGTGACGTTACTCTCAGTAAGTTCTTTTTATTTTTTTTTTTTTTCTTTTTTCGATAAACACAATGTATTATTATTTTTTACATTTGTATCATACAAATATTTATATTGTCATTTTTTGTTCAGAACCATTACCGGTCCGAGATCTTCGAGCAGACATCGATGAGAGAACAGGTATGGTTGAAGTATCGTGGAATCCGGAAAATAGTAGTACGCAAGATAGTTATAAGCTTCAGTATCATGAAGTGGAAACGACTATCGGTGGTGATAGCAACACTTTAACAACTGATAAAACCAGAGTAAGACATTTTATTCCAAAAAGAAAGAAAAAAAGAAAAAAGGAAAAAAAATAATTAAAAAAGATCACTTTTTTATATCATCATCTTTTATTACAGGTCACATTGGAAGCTCTGCTGCCAGGTCGAAATTATTCCATAATAATCCAAGCGATCAGCAGTAAAGTTGAATCAAATGAGACAGTACTTTATCAAGTAACACGTCCGTCTAGTCCGATAATCGAAGATTTGAAATCGATCGAGAAAGGTTTGAATATATCCTGGAAGAGTGACGTAAACTCCAGGCAAGAAAAGTTCGAGGTGACGCACAACAGAAACGATACAGGCGAAAGTGCGACCACCTTGACCACAGAGTCGCACATTGTTTTAGAAGATCTTTATCCTGGTGCGGGATACGAGGTCAAGGTTTTCGCTATTAGTCATGGCCTTAGGAGCGAGCCGCATGCACACTTTCAAGCAGTCCGTGAGTGAACCTTTAAATATGCAATATTTACATGTGTCCATGAGAAATGAAGACAACGATGGTTACGTTTAAACTTTTCAATTTTCCAGTGCCTCATCCACCAAAGAATTTGAGCATTGAAAAAGTTACCAGTAACACTGTACTCGTCCATTGGGAGGCACCAACGGATTCAATATTTTCTGAATATTCTATTAGATATCGTACGGAAGACGAACCAAGATGGGTGAAGCTTCCAAGTGTTCGAGAAATTGGCGAAGCGGAAGTCGCCGATATGACACCAGGAGAGAGATACACGATACAAGTGAATACTGTAAGCTATGGAGTAGAAAGTTTACATCCCTTACAAGTAAATCATACGATTCGTAAGTATATTTTTTTGCGAATGATGTACTTTATAACAATGTTCTCATGTACAACGATTATTTCTTAGGACCAAATCCAGTATTAAACATTCATCCGATCGTGGATTCAACGAATGTAACATTAGAGTGGCCAAGACCCGAAGGTAGGATTGAAACCTACGTGATAAGATGGTGGCCTGTCGAGAATCCGCAAGATATAAGAGCAAAAAATGTCACGGAAAGCCCTGAAATTTCTGCTCTTATCTTCGACGAGAACACCGTTCATACAGAAAGAGTACTCGTTGGCGATCTGATGCCAGGGATGCAGTATTCCTTCATCGTCTATACCATATCTTATGATCTAGTCAGTGAAATCACCAATTTAACGACAAGAACAAGTGAGTAGTCAGTCTCCCGAGGTCAAACGAATGAAATTTGATTTTTGTGTTTTCATTTCAAGTGAGTAAACTATCTTTGTTTGACGCAATGCTTAACGAATTCTGTACGTGCATATGTGCTAATAGAATATTATGTGACTCAATTCATCGTTTATTCTTATCTCTTTTTGTCTCTCACGACTAATCTGTAAACAGACGAATCTTATGTTTTTCTTTCGCATTTCCTCGCTTACTACGTCGCTTTTGAGATAAAAGAGACAGGACAGTACAGGATGTACGCGCCGATGTTTACTCATAAATAGGCGAATTAAAATTAATCCGGATAAAAGAAAACGACTCTGTCGAATCCAGTGCCGCTGATCCAGTCCGAAGTCGTGGTGGTGGTAGATCGCGATCAACCGGGCTCTTTAACGCTAAGGTACACCCCAACACCGATTCAATCATCGAAATTCGATCTTTATCGCTTTCGGATCAACGACGAGAACAATACGACTAAGGAGCGTCGTGTAGATGATACTGACACGAAGGTCACCTTTACTGGCCTTACACCCGGTAGGCTTTACCAAGTGACCGTGTGGACTGTCAGTGACAACGTGGAAAGTCGACCATTGATTAGACAGGATAGACTCTGTAAGTATTTTTCTCTGAAATGGGATCGAAAAAGACGAGTCTTACTTTTCTCGATTAGCGCGTACGTACGACTATGTATTTGATTTGTGTTCCTCATTTTTCTTTTAACGTACCGTGAGACAGTACGCTTATAATGCCACATCGAAACGTGGTATATTCATTTTATCGCGTGTTTACATTTTTGCTTGATAAGCTTAATTTCATTGTTAGCAAGAAGGATAATTGCAAATTCGGTGAACGGTTCGGATCCAAACGACATATCGCATTACAGTATACCTTCGGAATAAATTCAAGAAAACTCAAAAGCGAGGATCTCGTTTTCAGATCCTGAACCGATCACTACGATAAATGCGACCGACGTTAACGATACCAGGATTACGTTGACTTGGGACGTGCCACGAGGAGAATATGACACTTTCGAAGTGCAGTATATAAACACCGAAGGCAACTACATCCAAAATTTAACATCTGTTAACACGATAACCATATCCGACTTGAAGCCATATAGAAATTACACGTTCACGTTGGTCGTTCGCTCAGGAACTGAATCATCCTATTTGAGGGTGTCGAATCCGCTTAGTGCCAGTTTCACCACGAGCGAATCTTATCCTGGTAGAGTGGACAAGTTCTATCCAACGGATATACAACCTAGTGAGATCAGCTTCGAATGGTACTTGCCGAGTCAGGAGCATAATGGTATCATCAGAAAGTACAGCATCACTTATGGCTTGGAGGTTAGTTTCTTGAAATAAAATTTTATCATGATTATTAAATATTCTATGTTTATGTTCATTGAGATTGAAAATTGATAGCCATCAATGACTAAGTAACAAGACAAATTACATAAAGGAGAGGCACGTGACAACATTTTAGGATTCTTAATGCGTCATTGTTAATCGATCATAGCGTTAATTGTTCTTTCGCATTCCCTCAGGGCTCAACGCACACGCAGATGCAAGACTTCAGGCCAATTGAATTTCGTGGTGTCATAAAATCCCTCATACCTGGCAAGACATACCTCTTTCGCATTCAAGCCGAGACGAAGGTCGGTTACGGGCCTGAGGTAGTTTGGAAACAAAAGATGCCAATAAGGGCACCACCAAAACCGCCTACACAAGTTGTACCAACCGAGGTCTGTAGGAGCAGTACTACGATACAAATACGGTTTAGAAAGAATTACTTCAGCGAACAAAATGGTGCTGTAATTTCGTATACTATCATCGTTGCTGAAGATGACAGCAAAAATGCATCTGGTCTTGAAATGCCTAGCTGGAGAGACGTTCAAGCTTATAGCATTTGGCCTCCTTATCAGGTAAACATCACTTTTGATATTCTTTTTTTTTTTTATTAAAAAAGAAGAAAAGCAATGAAGAAGAAAACGAAAATATTCGTTAATTATTTTCACGAATCGATTACCATATTGTAATTTTTATTCAAAGCAAAATTGTGCCACTATCACGAGGATAATTTTCCACTGTAACATCTTAGCACGTATGATTACGTAAAACAATGCGTTCGACATGATTGGATGACTGTGCGTAATCCTTTTTTGTATATATCTCAATGTAGGAGTTAATAGTCCATGGAAATTGCTATATCCGGTTCATCATCGATTTTTTAACGATACATCGAGTAAAGAAATAACGAATTCTTCTTGGATATAGACCTCACTTTGCCATTTAAACTAATGTCAAACGTATTGACGTTGCTATATCGCGAGATAGCAGATGTGAATAATCAATTCAACAAATTATTCCAAATGGCTCATTAACTTGTAAGATCACGGACGTGTCGCATAAACGACTCACTATTACACTTGCATCACGGACAACCGTGTAACTATGAATCTCCTTCGTCTCTAACGCGATATGTGCAATGCTATACGAAACGATAGAAGTGCTCAACAATACTGTAGTAGCTATCGGAGCTTCTAATCGAGAACACGTATGAAAGAGATGGACACTTTGAAGAATCTTATCGTGAATACTAGTAGATTAATCGTTCAGGTGAAGTTTCTTTGATAAAATCTTGTTATTCTTCCATCAAAAACTTATGACTTATGAAAGTTCAACAGCTTATAAGTTTGAAGTGATTACGTGACTTGTACGTTAGTTCTTAATTTGACGAACGCGGAGATTGAAGTAGTGTTTTTATAATCTGATTATATGTATAATTATGAATAAAAAATTAATATCACGATGTTTCTTGCGAATTGAAAAATGAACGGGAGAGAACTTTTTATTTTTAACTCAACAAATGATTTCTTGAAATCTTTGTTATACGAAAATACAGATGAATGGTAATATTATTATACTATATAATATGGATTTAAAATAATGAATTAATTCATCTGATAAAAATTCCAAGGAAATTATATTTCGTGTATAACGTGAAATTACTTTGACACCGAAGATAGACTTGATTCGTTTTAATCATTATATATGCAAAATATGACTCATGCACTTGGTGATAATTTAACTTAACTCTTCGTATCTCTGCTAGCTTATTGCGCAATGTACATTGTTATAATCTAATTGTTAATGCGATTTTATTAATAGTATAATCACGAATGAATAATATCATGAATGAAAAACTTACATCAGATTTGCATGTAGGTTATTTAATGATAGTGGATATATCTTTCTTATATATAACGATTCATTTTCATTTTTTTAGGTCATGGAGCCTTATTATCCTTTTAAAAATGGATCGGTAGAAGACTTTACGATCGGGTCAGAAAATTGTGACAACAAAATTGGCTATTGCAACGGACCCCTAAAATCTGGTTCAACCTACAGAGTAAAAGTACGAGCTTTTACAGCTCCTGACATGTTCACGGATACCAGCTATAGTTTTCCAATTCAAACAGGTGAGAGCGATCGAGCGAAAATATATTAAATTTGTAGCATTTGTCTATGATAGATACGATACTAAAAATAACTTGAAATAATTGAGTTGATCAAAATAAAATTCACATTGATTGCTTTTCATTTATTTATTTTCAATAATTTCAATATTTTCTCTCAATTGTTTATAATAGAGATAACAAATATTGAAACAAATAGAAATAGCATGATCTAATTTATTTTATTAATTTAATGATCCCAATCAATATGTTTATCTCTCATTCTCATAAAATTCGATATCATCGCGTGTTTCATACGTATATTATTAATATATATTACAAAAGTGAGCATATTAGTAAAAACATCACTAAATTCATGCCTCGTTATTTCGTGTACATGTCTGTCCAAGGATTGCTGCTGGCAGGTAATTATGGTTGTGTAACTTACGCAAATCGTTTTCCATAATACGTTTGATGCAAGATATATAATATTCGGTATTCGCCGTGTTTGTCGAACAGATAAGGATAACACAGCTATCATAGTTGGAGTAACTGTCCCGATTGTTCTTCTACTGTCTTTATTGGGTATCGGCTTGCTCGTGAGGAGAAGACGAAGCCAAGGAAGAAAGACTACTGAGACCAGAGCCACAGATAATTTATCTTTACCAGATAGTGTTATAGAAACGAGGTAAACTGTTCAGTTTATGTCTAAAGATATCTAGAAGGGAAATATTTTCATTTTTATGATGACGTAAATGATGAATAGCAATATCGTACATAATTTCTCACTGTCCGATATCAACTGTCATTACTTGTTTTTTTTATTTCGTTAAAATGAGTCTTTTGTTTATTCATTTCTTTTAATCGATTTCCAAGTAGGCTTTTAATCGTTAATCATTCAAATCAATATAAAGGAGTATAGAAAACGTAGTTGATGTAGGTTATGTCGATAGAAATGCTTTGTAGATGGTAAAACGTGTAGATCATTATACTTATGAAACCCGGCTTAATGATGTGCGATTTTTCTTTTAATTCGAATTATTTCTTTACAGTCGTCCCATTAAAGTAGAAGATTTTTCCGAACACTATAGAAATATGTCGGCGGATTCAGATTTTCGCTTTTCGGAAGAATTCGAGGAGCTTAAGCACGTTGGGAGGGATCAACCTTGTACCGCTGCTGACTTACCATGTAACAGACCAAAAAATCGTTTTACGAATATATTACCTTACGATCACAGCAGATTCAAATTACAACCGGTAGACGATGAAGAGGGCTCGGATTATATAAACGCTAATTATGTCCCTGTAAGTAAAACAAAAAGATAAAATACTTTTAGTTTAATCGAAGATCATAATAATAATGATCTTTAATGATAATAATCGAAGAATTAATCGAAAAATAATTTTAATACTTAAGCGTATGTATATACATATAATTATTGTGATGGATATCTTAATCATCGTTTTGACTTAATACGATGAATTTTACACTGTATCAGGGTCATAATTCACCAAGAGAGTTTATCGTAACGCAAGGTCCTTTACACTCGACGCGTGATGATTTCTGGAGAATGGTGTGGGAGAGTAATAGCAGAGCTATCGTGATGCTCACGCGATGTATCGAAAAGGGTAGGGAAAAGTGCGATCATTATTGGCCCATGGATACTTTGCCGGTTTACTATGGTGATATTTGTGTAACGATATTAAACGAGGCGCATTATCCAGATTGGAGTATCACGGAGTTCATGTTGTGCAGGGTATTTTGGAATTTTTGTTTTCTTTTGTCTCACGTTAATCGAATGTTAGAAATCAATCTATCGTCTTTATCAGGGGGACGTGAAAAGGGTGATACAACATTTCCACTTCACAACATGGCCAGATTTTGGTGTTCCAAGTCCACCCCAAACATTAGCAAGATTTGTTCGAGCTTTCCGAGAACGAGTAAGACCAGATCAACGACCAATAGTCGTTCATTGTAGCGCTGGTGTAGGACGTAGTGGTACATTTATCACGTTAGATAGGATACTTCAACAGATCTTGGTGTCAAAATACGTTGATATTTTTGGAATTGTTTGGGCTATGAGAAAGGAGAGAGTTTGGATGGTACAGACTGAACAACAATACATTTGCATACACCAGTGTCTTCTTGCTGTCTTAGAAGGACAAGACACTACAGGACCACCTCGTGAGATTCATGACAATCAAGGGTTCGAAGGTGAGTTCATATCTTTGTTTTGTCTCAGTACTTACAAGTATTTCTATTTCTATGTCAGATATACGTCGAGTCGTATAATTTGCGGTGCATGGAAACAGGAGAAGCGATAGAATCTCGATAATGTTTGGGAAACTATCTCAAATTTGTATTCGTGTTTCACATTTGAATTTCATGATTAATATTTCGATGATACGATTTTTTTTTTCGTATAATTTAAAAATACTTTTATTCGCTGTCAAATATGAGACACGAACACGAATTTTTTTTCTTGTCGCCTGATATGAAAATTTGATACAAAAGTTCGTTGAAGCATTTGTCTAATATCGATGAAAATAAGATCATTTTTATAATGGTGGCGGTAAATAAAATAATGAGTAGTGTGGTAACGGAGGCCAGTTTTGAGAGTAGAAGAAAAGAAGGAAGAGAAAGTAGGTGTTTCGCTTTTTGGTAATCAAAATCGTATCGCCTCGTTGTATAGTCACTGACCACACCTTTTGCTACCTTTTATAACATTTGAATCCAGGAAAGAATCGAAGCTCGGTCGAAAACGCTAAGAGTCCTGCCGAGGATGAAAAGGAGAGGTGACCTTCGAACTCCGAATCCTGCGTCGATGGTAATTTCGACCGTCGCTTTTTCTCTCCGTGCACGAATTTGAATGTGTTGCATCTGTTAACATGATATCATTATACACATAAATCAACGTATATATAATATACGTGTATATATGTATATACACCTATATGACGCGCATAGTGATGCATGCAAGATGATCATGACGATAAAACACGAAAGAAAGCGGAGGAACTTGGCCGTGGAAAAAGTCCGCTGATCGTTAGAATTTTGCGTAATAGAAAATTTATTGTTTGCATTAATAGGCAAATAAATGAAAAGCAAAAAAAAAAGTAGAAAGAAAGAACTTTTCAACAACGTTGCTGCCGCCTCTGCATTGGTGCGATGTTCGCCAAAAGATTTGCCTGCCTACGTATTAACAGCTTTAGTGCAAAAATCTTTTATTCTGTGCAAACTAAAATTCTCATTTCCAAATAACTATTATGGTTAAGAAAACAAAAAAAAAAAAAGAGAAAAATGAAGAAATTATGAATAATCTTATTAACCGTAAAACATTGTGCCAACACGAGTTGTATATTCGTGTAGAAATAGTGAAAGCATTGTTTTCTTACTGAATTAATGCTGTATTGATATTCGCTTTTCATCGATGCGCGTTTCATAGAACGCATAATTTCTAATCGAAGCATGATTTTGATACGATGAATTTACAAAAATTTTTGGTAACAAAATAATCATTCCTTTCCTTATATATCTTTGCAGATGACGAAGGAATAGCCGAGTCGGGAATGTGATGATCCGATTACTGGTTATTAAGGATATCGACTTGCGAGCATGGACGTCCTATTTCTAAAATATTTTAGTATCTGACGTACGTCTGATTCTTCAGGGTTTTCTGAATCTCGCCAAAGGAAAGATCAGAGAAAAGTCAGAGGAATTTAGGGAAGACATTTAGAAAAGATAAAAGCAGATAACAAATAGAACAGATTATGAGAGTTTGAAATGAGAAAGAGAAAGAGAGATAGTACGATCAATTTTATAATCCCATTTGGAATCTTTCACGTTGTCGGATGTTTAGTTACTCATCGACGATAAGTATAATCAGTTAGAGGACTTGTTTGACTTAATAACGTTGTCCATACTCAGTTTCATCCGACCGAAAACTTCCAGTTTAAAGGGAGTTTGATCTCATCGATTTACTCTTATTGCAAACAATTTTTGCTCTAATGCTGTTATTAAGACAGCCTTGTCAATCTTGAAGACAAGAGGAAAAGATTGAATTTGAAGCTGTCAAGTGCATTCATCGAATAACAAAGGAATACAACGCTGTATGATCGTTGTTGCTTGAAAAAAGAATAAAAGAGAGAGAGAGAGGGAGAGAGAGAGAGGGAGAGAGAGAGAGAGAGAGAGAGAGAGAGAGAGAGAGAGAAAGAGAAGTCGTAATATATCGTATACGCGTAGCTGCCATTTTCTGTGCATAGTAATTATCGTACGTGCTCGCGTTGATCCCTTAGATAGATACAGATTTGCATATCATAATGAATTACCAAGTGAACAAATTCAATTGGGTTGTCACGATCGATTCGCTTTCGTTTTAAATGCACGTATGAACATTTGGAAATTTGAAATTAAATATTGGACAAAACATTTTGTCCAATTGTTTAAAAATTAAATAAGAATTTTTATAATTCGAGTATTCTTCTTTAATATTACAAATCTATGATGAATTTAATAACAAAACGTTCGAACGTGGATTTGTGACGAGTGCGACGTCGAATTTTGCTATTTCATCTAGCTGTTATCAAAAATGACAACCATCCGTCCAAGAGCCGTTCTAGACGTGCCAATTAAGTGTTAAAGAATTAATTAAATGAAGAAAGAAGTAAAAGATGTGGACGAAGCGGGAAAAAATGTGAAGATACTGTTTTTTGAATCATTACTCTCGAGTTAGGCCAAACAAGTGGGAACAAGAAACTCGCATCTTCGTAGAAGCCATATCACTTTTTCATGGATAAATCACTAACCGATAACGTGTCTTTATGGTTATCGAACTATTTCAGACGAATATCTTGTGAAATATTGCTTTCAGTATTTAAGTTCGATTTTTTAATGCAATTAAAGAAGGTACGAGAGAGTACTTAATTTTTCGTAAAACGACGAAAGCGAGAGAGAGAGAGAGAGAGAGAGAGAGAGAGAGAGAGAGAGAGAGAGAGAGAGAGAGAGAGAGAGAGAAAGCAACATTCGAAACGATAAACAACGAGGTCCAATCGAAACATTTTTTTGCGATATTTTTCCGATTAGATAGAAAAAAAGAAGTTTTCAAAAGTGAGGAAATTTTGGAATAGAAGGGACATCGCGTATTTTTGGAAAACTTTTATTATCTAATAGCGAATTGCTGAATGAAAAATTTTCTTACGTTCGATATGAATCAAGAATGTTCAAAAACCGGAAAAATCAACGAAGCATCGTAGGAACGAAATCTTAGACTCGGTAAATGCATTTTGCACATGTCTATCAAAAAAAAAAAAAAAAAAAAAAATGAAAAAGAAAACGAAAAACGAAACGAGACAAAATAGATTAAAAAAAGAAAAAAGGAGAAAATATGTAGAGTGATACTGTTTTCCATAATAAAAGCGCTAACTTTTGTGTACGCGTATGTATATGTATGTGCAATCAATAATCGTACTTGTTGATATTTTTTAAAGATAAAAATTAAAAGAAAAGGAGGAAACGAATCTCGCTAATTCGTAGTTTCTACCGCAGTGTTCTTAGGTGCAAATAATCTAATCTAAGGTGCCCCTCCCTCTCTACAGTATTCCTCCTTATGTTTAATTTTTCTATCTTTGAGTAATCGGGCCATTGTAAATAATTATAAATATATGAATATATATGTATACAAATGTTTCCTCGGATGGATGCAAGGACAATGCTTTCTTTTTTACTTCTCTAATATCGCTAAATATCATTTTCATTTGTAAGCTTTACGATTTAAAAGAAACGTCATGCTTATCATCAATTAATCTTCTAAAATTTCTGAATTTTACCAGAAGAAACGAAACGATCGATATTCTTGGAAAATTATTTTCGGTAAATTCTTTTTTTCCCCTCAATGAGAAGTACTTGCGTTCATTCGTGTGAAACTCATTTATAGATACAGGCATATGTTCGTTAGTCTAATCTCAAATAATGAAGTCGTGAGCATGTAAGATACAAAAAATTCGTAAACGCTTTCATACACTTCTCGTTACTCGATAACAGAGTACTTTCTATTTGCTTTCAACGTTATTTTTTATTTGCCAATGCTCGTATTATCGTCGAAATATATTCTTAGAGGTATCTTCGTACGTAATTAAGTAATATATTCGAGGGATATTTATGCAATTCGACGTTTAAAATTTTACAGATTTCGGTGACCATATCAAAGTGCGAACGAGAAAGGAAAATGTATTATATATAAGAAGGAAAGAAACATTTTTCTTAGAAGTCAGTAACATTTATAGTGCTACTGAAAAAAATAATACGCGACTTTAGCCGCGAGCATTACCATTAATAATTTTATGTTATTCTGTGATAAATCACGATTTGTGGTTCGCGGAGAAAGAACTACATATATATATATATATATATATATATATATATATATATATATATGTAGATAGAAATAGAAAGAGAGAGAGAGAGAGAGAAAATGAAAGATAAGGGACATTGAATATAATAATTTTTTCATTCATTTTCCGTGCAGGTAGAAAATAGTCGAAAAAGAAGAAGAGAAGAATCAAATACGAAGGAAAGATGAAATTTACATAGGCGAAAGACAACAAGGTGATAGATAATAATAATGATGATAATAATAATAATAGTGATGATAATAATATTAATATTAATGATTCGTGGTATGTTTTGAATTTATTATGACGTTGTAAATATTAATGATAATAAGCTTGATGTTAAGGATCTACATTTATATATACATATATATATATATATATATATATATATATATATATATATATATATATATATATGTATGTATATATATTTTAAACACAAGGTATCCGTATAAAGATGAAATAAAAGTAAATATGGATGCCGAACTGTCTTGTATATAAACATTTTTTTACGAGATTATTGCGATAACAGCACGATGCGATTTAAAACGGAGAATGAACCTGCGAATAAAAAAGAAAAGAGAAGAACTCTCATATCATCGATTTTCTTTGCGCGTATTTCGTTTGTTTTTTTTTTTTTTTTTTTCATTATCTTTTTCTTCTTAACGATTCATTTTCGTAGTCACTTCTCTATACCAGCGTAATTACAAAAAGTTCGTAGGTTTATTATTATGAATGAGATATACATACGTGTGCTATGGTATGGAAAAATTATATGGAAAAAATTTGCGCAAATGTGGTGTGTGTATGTGTATATGTGCGTGCGTGAAAGAGAGATAGAGACAAATTGTTCCACGTATTTTGCATAATCAATACGACTATGCAAAGAAAAAATAAAAAAAAAAAATGTGGTATGGTAAAATGCACGTTCATCAAATAAACGATGCTGATTCTGATAAGTGATGCGTATTTTTTATCTTTGGACATTTTGTCTTGCACAATCGTTTTTTGAACTTACAAATAAATTTATTACTCTATTTTAATATTTTCTCAACAAAATATCGCCCAACGATTTTCTTTTGACCGATTCTTGCATAAAAGAAAACAAAAAAGAAAGAAAGAAAGATATTGCACTTAAAGTTGACATTTTGTGTACTGTATAATGTTGTCTTTTTTGTTATTGCTTTTTTCTGTTCTTTTGTTCGTTTTCACGATTATAAGCTATAAATTTGTATGGATCGATCAACGAGAAATTTAAGGTTTGTATGCTAGATTAAAAGTTCTTTGGGATGATCTCGTTGGTTGCTGCTTTTCAGCCGCCGATGACGATGAGGATGATACCGATAATGGTGGTTTTGAAGATTTCTGGGACAATATTTTCGAACTCATTGGTAATTTCGGAGGTAACGAGGACTTTTCTTTTTCCATTGTTTCGCGTAAGTTGTTTAAATTGCTCCTATTTCTGCTATTTGCCGAACGACCTAAAAAAAAAAATAAAGAATCTTTTAATGCTTTCATCGTTATTTTTAACAAATATATTTTGTACAATGAGAGTTAATTTAGAAGACGATGAAAAGAAGAAACTTTTTTGAATTTCTTTCTCTCAGATAAATTAACATTGCCCCTTTCTTTCTTTTCATGAATTATTAATTTGTATTAATTTTTAATTACTTTCATATGAATGAATGTAAATTATACCGAAGTTATGACAGAAAGAAAATTCATAAAAAGAAAAGACGTTCTACTTCATGAAAAAATTTGTTAAAAATATGTAAAATTTAGGAATAGTATAGGTTTTTCCTTTTCTTTATTTTAACAAGTCTCATTTATTTTTTTTATTTTTTGAGACTTATAAAAATATTTAACATAGTTACTTAGTACCTCTTAGATGATTAAACATTCTTGAAAAAATTCCGGGGGATTCTTCCTCTGTCTTGTCAACGGTTTCGATGTTCACATTAGTCGAATGTTTACGAAAAATCCTACTCAAGGATCCAGCACGTGGATGAGGGAAAAGCTTCTTTGGTGCGCCATCTTTGTCCACCAACTTCAACATTCTACCCAAAGAATTGGTTTTGTCCTTCCTCGATGTTTGCTCGTCGTATTTTTCCTCAGATTCTGTTATACTCTATCCATAGAAATTTATGTTTTCCAGATAATTAATGTTTTTCCAAGAAAATTAAAATATTCAAAAATGTTGTAAAATGTTCAAAAATATAACGTTATATCGTAATGTATAATAATGTCTTAAAGCAAATAATTGATACATATCAACAATTATTATTACTTTATTTGTGTGCTCTGTTATTTACTAATTCTTTTTTGTTAATATATTCGTAATTATACCATAAGTTAATAATTGAACAATAGAATCATATATTACGAAATTCCTAACCATTGCATTGTCCAAGTTCATTTCGGCTTTATCCATTTCGCATGTCTGCCCTCGGGATTTAAAAATCCTACCAACTCTATCGAGTGTTACGGTTTTAAGCCTCCTTGTATCTGCTTTTATGGTATCATTTCTCAATGGTTTTCTAATAACTTCATCATTGTTCACGTTTGCTGCGATTACGTATGAGGTCATCGTCAGTTACCTTCAGAATTATGAAAAATGCGTATATGTGTGTATGCGTGTATGTGCGTGCATAAATGTCTACATTGATTTAGATTAATTTTCATACATAAGAAAAGAGAGAGTCAACGACGGAGACAATTTTTTAACAAGTTTATTTTTTCTCTCTTTTTTATTCGACTCACTAATTAAGGAAACATTTATTTCTTTCTTTTTTCACAATTGTAAATATCTCGAAAATATTTGAAAATTTTAATTTAAATCCATTAAATTTACATTCGATCGTCCTAATTTTTCCAATCGACGAAGAACATTTGATCGCAAAAAAAAATCTCTGAATGATTAAGAGCAAATACTTGGTTAGGACAAATATACGAAACTATGTTTAAGGAGGATCATTAATCTTTTTTCCGATAAAATTTTTGAGTTTGGATAATAGAAAGTGTGTAACAAAATTGTTTAGCGTTTTCTCTTTGTTGACGACACAGGACTCGCATACATACACATTTTAACACGAGCTACTTTTGTGATAAATTTAAAAGTATATATTCGTGTATTAGTACAGTTTGTTCAGAAAGTATTAAGTTAGAGAAACATCTAGTATTCTAATTAACGTAAATTAGTTGACTCACTGGAAAGTTTACGTGTCGTTATTGGCACAGCTTCCTTAATTACTTCTTTCGTTCGAGTTGTACCGTCATCTTTACCATAACTAATTTCGCCAACTGCAATCTAGTAAGGATATTTTCTTTTTATTTTTGTTTTAATTTACATTCTCCATTTCGTTGCCCATATTTTTTTTTCCTCTTTAAGAAGAACCAAAACGAACTAAGTAATCGTAGTCGTATAAAAATTACTATAAATCGTAAATTAGTTATATAAAAAAGGAATGCCCTTCTAAAATATACGACTATAATAGACTTTCTTATGTTATTACATTTACTCGAGTTAAAAACAAGAGTAAGTATAATAAAAGTAGTTTCATATACCTCTTCGATTTGCGTTGCTTGCATGTTTCCTTCTTCTTTAACTTTATTTTGAAAGGTGTTAATGATGAAGCTATTGGAGTTCTTTTCAAACTTGCAAAACAATTTATCGTCTTTATCTTTTTGAGATATTTCACCTTGCGTTGTGATCGATGATAGTCTTGAGATATTTTCTAGAAATATTTTTCTTTCTTAAGTAAACACGTGGATATATTGAACGGTATCGCTGAATTTATGCGGACATTTCGATCGAAAAAATTTTTTATTGAATTAATAATTGATTTGAAAGTATTTATTTAAAACTTTTTATCATCCCATATTTAAGAACATAATTTGATCATATAGAAAGGCGATGAAAATGAATTTATTTATGTATCTCACTCAAGATAAATGAACAAAAGAAGAAAAAATATATATCTGCCTTTTCTTTATCCTAGTTACAATTAGCTATTATCTTGATCAAATGAATTGTAGATCATTCTTTCAATCCAAAATGTATATCCTTCTTTTCTTTATCCTACTTACATTTAGCAATTACCTTGATAAAATGGATTATAGTTTACTCTTTCAGTCCTATTCTCTTCTATTCTGTTTTCTTCGTTGAAATCTTCACCGAGATACTCGGATTTATTCAGATTTTCTTGATTCTTATCATCGATCGATGAGACATTCTCACGTTGATTTGTCTTTTTAATTTGATTGTCAAGACGTCGGTGGATATCGCTCATTCCTGTTAAAGGAGAATTAATGGAGAAGGACACGGGAAGAGGAAGAATATCCTTCCTTTCTTCCTTGTTTCTCTTCTTCTTTGTTTCTTCTATTTTCCTTCCTTTTTTAGTTGCTCCTAATTCCACTCCCGCAATTTATTCCCCAAGTCTAGTTCTTATTTGTTGCATAAAATCTAGCAATACGCTTAGTCACGCAAAGCCGAACCTTCTTCATCTAATTTACCGTGGCTGGACTCTCGAGAGAATAGTCGAGCATCGCCTTCTCGACTTCTACTGTTTCTTCACTTCTTCTTTTCTCATTCGTAGCTCGTTTCACGGTATCACGCGAGAATTCTTTGAAAATGAAATTTGAATTAGTACTAAAATTCGAGTGTGATTATACCAATTGAATCTTAGAATTCAGATTTTATACGGCTATATATGCATGCATATAGAATTAAATTTTTTGAAATAGATTTTGTATGGTATTTTCTTATATCGTTGATTTCTTTTTCATTTCATTTATGCAAAAAGTTTTAATTATACGAAGAATTACAGTTTGAACGATGGTCGATTATTATGAATGTTTGTTATTTAAATTAAACAACGTACTAGTTTCATGTAAGTTTAGTTAATGTCTTGCTCGTTTATATTGTAATTTACATTTTCAATTAGTGTCTTCCTGATAATGAGTATTTTAGTAATTATATTTTATTTCTTTTTGTAAATTTTGTTTATATGTATTTTTTTTTTTTTTTTTTAAAGAAAGAGATATTTAATCATTTTCACCATCTCTTTCTCTTTTTTTCTATTTTTCATATTAATGATCTAAAACTATGAAAGCAGAACTACTTTATAAAGCAAATTAATTTTACTATATAACCAAGCGGTTTGTAGAGTAGAGTCATCATTATTCTAATACTAACGTAAGTATTCGCAGGCGTGATTAAAAGTCCTATCGAGAATTTTGTTTTATTGTTCGAAATATCGATTAGAAAATCGAGAACGCAAATTTTAAAGTAAAGTCATCGTTAGCTCGTGCGTCTCCAGATGTAGCAACCTCCACGTGGTGAGACTTGGATCAGTATTATTGCTTGCGATTAATCGAAATCTAAATTTAGATTTTATAAAGCAAGTACTATCGGGCGAATGGCTACTTATTTCGGTACGTTTCCAAAATATTTTCTTTCTATTTCTAACCAAACATTGAAGTATTTATATTTTACATTGTTAATGATACTTCGATGGATAAATAGAATTCTAAAATAATGTCTTCGAGAAATACACTGAAAAATTCTGATTTCTAATTTAAATAGGTATAAGATTTTAATAAGAAAAAACAAATTTTTGTTTTCTATTATTAAAGACTTAGATTTTTTTTTGTTGATTTTTTAAATAATTTTTAAAGTAATTGTAATAGTTAATAGTATAAAAGAATAAAGTTAACATTAGCCTCTTGTATTATTTTTTATTTTATGTGTTATATATATCATCGATAGTGATATCAAGCTAATGGTTGCTTAAATACGATTTAACTATTTGTATAAATAATTAACTAGAAATAAAAATATAAGGTTTATATTAATATCAAACTCTTTTCAATTAATCTACCTTTAAAGAGTTATAATCTGGCATATAGTTTTTTTTTGCTTTTGTCAAATGTATTACTATTTATACTACATATCAAAATTATTGTCATGCATTAATAGAAAAACATGTCAAATTATTGTCATGCATTTTTAAGCATGTCTAAAAGAGATATATTCTATGTAAGCTTATACACCGATGTAATATGATGAGGATAGTATTTTCTTAGCTGTTCTTTCATAGCTGTCACATATGCTATGTACAAAAGATGTAGAACTACCATGAAGACTGTTTTTAGGAAAGCTGTCGATAAAACAGAGGTAGATAAAGTAGATATCTATTGATCTTGATTCAAGAAAAATTTGAATATATGTGATAGTTGCTATTATTTAATAATTAAACAATTAATTTTATATTAAATTACTTAGATCGATAATTTGGTGATAAATACAAATGTTATATTATTCATTTATTTTTATTCTTAAATCTTTAACACCTGTATATCTGCAACCTTATTTACGCAGTCGTAAAAAAATATCGATTATAAAAAATTATATCGATTATAAAAAAATTAACATACAATTTAATATAATGAAATTTAATACAAGTAATTTAAAAACGGACAATATATGTCCCTTGCTAATAAAAATGCAAAGCGTACAAATTAAAAATCATCGAATCTATTTTAATAATCACCGAATAAGACATAGGTTTAATCAACTGACCGTTCGCGCTGAGTAACAGCACCTATAATTAGTATTTTTGAATAAGATCTGATCGTCTCAAATCGGACAGCTCAGTTTCCATGAAAATGAAACACGACGGTTAATAAAGGCAAAACGTGTTGTTCGTTATTACTTCGTGGGAAAGGAAGGATTGGAATGGAAAATAAGACAAAAGATTGATAATGAAGGAGAAAGAGAAACAAGGAGCAAGAGATAGAGAGAAAAAAGAAAAAGAGAAAGAGAAACGAACAAGATGACGAAAAGAACGACGAGAAAGCGTTTCGATGCGAAAGTTGCCGTGCGAATAACTCGTTACCAGAAATATATCGTCGTCTTTAAGGGGGGCGCGAGTTGGCTCGAGCCAACCAACCCATAATTACCGGCGCCGATGGTAAAAAAAAGCCGAGGGTCGGCCTGAAGCAGGCACCTTTTAAAAAGGTGTTAAAGCGTGCCGCGGGCGTGGGTAGGTGTTAATTTAAAACAAACCTAAGGATAGTAAGCTGATACGAAATCCAAAAGACCAAGCACCGAGTACTCATGTTGCCTTCTGAAATAAAATTTGATCGAGAAACGTTCGTTCTTTCTTCTTTCTTGATTCCTTATAAATTGGAATCGGTCTCAAGTAAAAAGAGAATAAAAAAAGAGATTAGAAGGAATTGTAGACTGCTTGAAAGTTTTAATAAGTATTCGTTGAATATTTGTTTTGTTTTTAACATTGTACAGAAAGTTTCGACGACGATATATACAATGCACGTTTAAAGATTGAATCTGGATTTTAAAACAAGCATTGATCGTGTTATTACAATTCATCTAATTTTGGGAAATTTAAACTTTTATTCATTTTATTTAATATACATATAATAAAAATAATAATAATAATACTTTGGAAAATATACCTATAAATAATTTAAATTCAAAAGTTTTGTTCGAGCGATAGCGAAAAGGAAGGAATCATGAGAATCATGAGAAGAAAGGAAGGAATCATGAGAAAAGATTCTTGATCTTTTCTGATCTTAAGATTATAATCCATGCCGATGCCCATAATGCACATCGTGCCTGATCAGGATCGACATGTTAACGAGACAGACTTAGAACCTTAGAATCTTTTATCGATCGAAGAAAGATGGCAAGAGGGAAAGAAGAGATAAAGAAGGGAGAAAGAAAGAGAGAGAGAGAGAGAGAGAGAGAGAGAGAGAGAAAAAGGGGAATGAAGGGCTGCTTTCCAAATTGAAAACACCTTTGTTATCATCTACAGCAATCTCATGCACATATCTCGTTCGGCCTCTTCTAATCGCCAGTTAGTTGCGCCAAATGCTACGATCTACGATCCATAGATCGTAAGAATTAGCATTTGAAGCGAGAATCTTCCTACACGAACCTCGATTCTTATTGTTTTTTCTCTTTTTCGTACTTTATCCGTCTTAAAAATTCTTAGATAAATTTTTTTTCTAGATAGAATATGCTTTTTTTTGTTACTTATTCATCTAAAGTATTAAAGTATTTTTAAGTTAACTTTTACACAAGATTATTATATTACATGAGTCACATACAAAATATTCTATTATAGTTTTTTGATTTACTTAATATAACGAAATAATGACAATAACGAAATATCAAAGAGTTCTAAACCTGAAATTCGAAAGAAAGAAAGATGATGAACTTGCGTTCTCCGGCAAGATCATATTTTACTGGCGGGGGCGTGAAACGGATAATTTTGTAAGAATCGTGCGAGCGATATCCGATCGTATATCAGAGCACGAAATGGCTGGTCGCCTTAAAATTATCGGAAACGAGGGCCAAACTAATGGGGCACGTCGGGCCATCTGGCTCCTGCGGGCTGGCTGATTCACGCCAATTCGATAACCGTTTTCACGCCGTATAAACGTTCGAAATTGGCCCAAGCGTTAGGATGTCTCGCCTAGTTCTTACCACTACTACCGCCATTCTAAGACACTTTGATTTACTTCCTACGATTTTCGCGACGGTCTATAACCTTTGAGACTTGCTTTAAATCTTTGTTCAAAATCGAAATTAGAGAAGATAAATGATCTTTGAAATATTAAAATTAGTTCATGGTTAACTAATCATATCAATCAAATGAATTAAAAATAACGAAATAATATAATTAAACATCTAATATAATTAACGTATGTGTAGAAATCTATATTTATTTTAATACTATATATTATTGAGAATATTACATTTGTGTTATTTAAATATTTCTACAAAATTTATGAGTACACTTTATCTGTACTATAAACTCTCCCAAAGGATGGAATCGCGAAAAAAGGGATAAAATCTTTTTTAAAAAAAGAAGGAAGAAAAAAGGAAGTATCCACAACGAATCTCCATCGGAATAGGGATATTATTATTTCCTAGGAGCCTCCCGCTATCATGAATTATTGATGAGGCGGCTAGTCGTCCTGGTAAATCGCTCGAAAGGACCCTAAAGGACTTGTAAAGTCTCCGCATAGAAGCAGTGTTAACGACCAAGTTTTAGAGTAGTGGGAGGAAGAGAAAGGAGACGAAAGGTAGTCGATATACATTTCTTTTCCATTTCTACCTTCTTTCCTTTATCTCGTTTTTTTTCTTTTCTTTAAAAGATGAACAAGAAAAAGGAAGAAGAAAAAGAATAAGAAGAATAAGAAAACGAAGTTGCCGATCGTACAAACGACCAATTGTATTTAGATGACCGGAACTCTCGAGGCCAGCAGGAGACCGCTTGAAACCTTGAGCGGGTAAACACGTGCTTTCATCTTTTTTCAAAATAGATTTTACACTTTTTTTCTATTTTATTTAGACTATATCGGTATCATCGGTCCCACCAAATGTGATTACTGGCGTATCGCCAAGGTGTGTTTTCGCAAACTGTGCCAGAGATAGCTTCCTGAACTGGTATAGTTAATATTCTGAAGTTTATATCAGTATAATTTAAGGTTGAAAGTAGGAAAACGGGCATCTTATCCGATATTATCCAAAGCATGCCTCTATTCACCTGAAACATTTGAACATTTTTTTTCTTATATTATTTCGATCCCAAATGTTCTCTATTTTCTTTGAGTTTTAATCATACCTTGATGTCCGCTGGGAATATTAAAGCCTCGTCGTGTTTTGCGACTAATGCGTGATTAGCGGAAATATAAGGCAACTGAGAGTTCCAACATCCCACTGCATTTTGATCGATCAAATTGAAGAATAGCAATCCATTCTCGTCCATAATCGATGCAGTACAGTGTGAGTTAGGTCCTCTCTCTTCGAGTGCCTGTACAAAAAGAAAACAAAAAATTATGTTCAATGGTAATATTGCTAATTTATTACTTTGAAAAAATATAAAGATATATAATAATAATAAATAGAAGAATAATAACAAAATGAAAGAATAATAATCTTAATTTTTGCATTAATAATTTTAAAGAATGAAAGTATAATTAAATTATGAGATCATCGTGATTCTTTTCGGATTAAGTTCTCAGAGATATGCCTTTGTCATTATCAAGACATTGTTTCTTACTCGATCAACGAATGTCATCGATCGTCTTTTTATAAACTTGATCAATTTACCTCCCGCCTTGCGTTATGTCATTCCGTTATGTTTCGTAGGCGTAGAAACGTAAATCGTAATAATGAAAACCGGTTTAAGAATCGCTCGTGATGTCGAAAGAAGAAGGAAGAGAAGAAGAAAGAGAGAAAGTGAGAGAAATCGTTCTTTTATTCACCTGGAACTCATGATAGCTGTTCTTTGCAAGTTCCTCGTTCCTCAAGATTCTTGTAGAGATGGCAAACTCTCGATAACTACTCAATGGATGAAAGAAAAGCGTTCTGTAGCCATCGAAGGCTATTGGGGAAAGACTCATACCAAAAATACCCTCTTCACCCCATTGGAAGTTAAGACCAGCAATATTGTAGTCACCAGCAAGTGGATCAGGCATGAAATAGCTATGAGTTATTCGCCAAGATTTGTTTTGTTCCCAAGAATAAACTATCAGTCCATAACCGAGTTCATCTGACATGTAGGCAAAGGCATCATTACAGCCACCCTTTCCAAGATCTACGGCTATGTTCGCGATGAAAGTATTCTGTGAAAAATGTCCGAGAGATTAATATCTTTACATCAGTATTAATAGTTTGAATAGTTTGAATAGATCGTAATTGTATGGAAAACGAGAGTTCTTAAGTTATTGATAATCAATATTCGTGCCAGTGAATTTATAAGAATTTTGATTTTAAATTCCAATGAAAGGTATATTGCAAATATTAAAAAATTTTTTAATAGTTTTGTGTGAGCTTATTTTTAATAATTTTGTGTATTTATTTATAATTTAAATATCTTTCTTTGGATAATATGATAAATAAATTATTGTCATATCTTTTATAAACATATAGTCATACTTGATTGATATCGTCTGGACGGAGCCTGTACTGTCTCAGAATCTTATCTGTGTTCAAATCGAAAATATTTAATGTATAAGGACATGCTTGCACAGTTGTATTTTCATATCCAATAGTACCAGTATCCAAAACCCACAATCTATCGCATACGTCAGCGTGTATTCTATAAATTAAATCCATCGATCATTAAATAATTCTTAAATTTTGTTTATTCACCGATTATTATTAGTAATTACCTATATACAGTAGTTAATCCAGATCCGCAAGCACCAGCCTTATTCTGAGCCCAATTTGGATATGGAATGAGTTTAGGTGAACCTCCACGATTTGCATCCAACGAAATGTAATTCAGTGTCGCTGGTATACCTTCAAAGATTTGTATACTATAAAAATTTATAGAAAGATATGCATGTAATCTGCATTGTATGTTCTATCAATGTTATTCAGATTATTGTACCTGAGAATTAATTTAATTAAAAACATCATTTAATATATGTAATTCATTTGATCGATAGAAGTTTAATAATCAAACTATTATATTTGAGTAGTCAAAGTTTATTTTCACTTTATGACAAATTACTCTTATGCTTTATAAATAAACAGAATAATGATTCATAAGTAAAATTCTTTCGTCAAAGATTATCAAATACATGCATCTCAACAGATTCGTTTTTTTATAAGCAATATTAGCCAAGATTTTAATCGATATAAATTATATCTTTGTGTTGGTCGATATATTACTGTCATTTTGGCTATTTGCGATCAAATGTTACGAGAGTAAAAAATTGAGAAGCTCATTTTGAATTGAATTCTTCATGTTGTTGTTCATGTAGTAAATAAATATACATATCGAACCTGTACGGAACTCATTCGACTTTACAAAATCGCTTATTTCGATTCGAGCAAATCGTTGACACGACCATTATTTTGTCGCGGAGTTCATTGAACACAAAAGTACCCAGAAGGGTCCGACAAAGTCTCTTTCTCTTTCTTCTTTTTTGCCTCTCGTTTCCTCTTTCCTTTCTTCCTTCTTTCCCCTTCGGAGCTCTCTCAGCAAGTTCGGAGCCCACGGTGAATCTGAAGTTACGCGAAAGAATGGGACAAACACCGAGGGCGCATAAAAACCTGCCCTAAAGACAATGGCGATCACAGGGAGCGGTTTGTGGCTCGTTTCGAAAGCTCCTAGAAACGGAACGAGGAGGATCGAAAGAGAAGAAAGAAGAAAAGCCAGCGCTGTACCCGATATCTATTGTTTCACCGCGAATCTACATCCCAAAATACCAGCACCTTATTCTCACCTTTAGCTTCCTTTTTATCCTCGAATTTATTACTCAAACATGTTTCTTTCACCATTTTATTTTTTTTCTTCTTTCTCTTTCACTCTTTAAATCACTTTGCCTTCAACCATAAAAAATTCACGACGAAAAGACGAATGTACTTTAATAGGATCAACAAGGATAAGAATTAATTGAAATATATATGTTCAATTTAGAGACACTAAAAATATCAAGAAAATTACGTGTTAATTATAATTCTAATGATTTAAAGGCAGAAACAGAAACAGAGATATAGAGAAGCAGAAAAAGAGAGAGAGAGAGAGAGAGAGAAGCAAAAGGATGGAACATAGAAGGATCGTACACAGCGTGCCGCCATCATTGACCATCCGTGCTTGGTACAATGGCCTGGCGTGCGCCAATGCATATAATAAATATAAAACACGTAGGGGAAAGGGTATGGAGGGGATGGAGAAGTCTGATAAAGGACACGGGAGTGAATAAACCCAGGAAGAAGAGGGCTGGATTTCGTATGCCTTAGAAAAGATGGAGCTTTCGAGGAGCAGAATGAGTGAGTGAGTGAAATAGAGAAAGACAGAGAGAGAGAGAGAGAGCGAGAGAGAGAGAGAGAGAGAGAGAGATCCATTCAAGTTGCTCTCGCGGTTTTCGGCATTTTTTGTCGCGAACCGGAAGTCGTCCAGACAAGATTTGAATGTATACCTCCTGCGACACTGCCCTTACCTCCCTCTATAGTTCTCTCACGGACTTCCGGTTCCTGACTTGAGACACATATGATCATCAGTGAACTAAAAGCGCGGAAGGGACGGTCCTACCTTTTTGTGTCTTCTTTTCAACAATGAAATGAAGAAGACAGACGTTTCGTGTTTGTTACTTTCGATTTCTGCCCTATCAATCATCATAATTTCCATTAAATCAATAGAATATTTTTTTATACGCGAAAAATTATGTCAGTAGTGATGACATAAGTGAAGGTTTATTATTTTATTTCTATAAATTGATAAATTAAATATCTATCCGTAAAGAAAAAACGAACGTTAGAATGAATCATATTATTTTTGTAATGAATCCTTGATCGATATTTATTAGATTGATATAAAAAATGTAATAAAATGAGTAGTACAAATATATTAATAAGACTAATGAAGAAGTTACCGAAAGTAAAAGATAAGTTACCGTTTCGCCATCTTGGAACCGTGATGAAGAGCTTATTACGCCATATTTCTATACCCACTGGTAATGCATTCTCCGGTATGAATTCTCCCATTGATAAAGCGAGCTTTCTACTTGCTTCGTCGGGATAAGCAAAATCAAGAATCTTCCAGGAATATCGTTCGAGAAGTGGAGCTCGTCCAAAGTGAGAATTCCATCCTCTAAGTGTATTACTGGCATAAATTGTGATTAAAACGGTGGATAATAGATAAATAGAAACGACGAATCGTATCAACAGATTCATTTTTTTTTGTCTGAGACTAATTTTCTTTTTTCGTTGTCCTTTAGCTGGAAAAGAATGAAATCAATGAACTGAATCAATGAATTGATGAATTCTTTGATATATACGAATGCAATCAATAAATATTTATTTAAAGGAACCATTTTATGTTCAAAACTAGCATGGAAACAAATTTAGCCACTCCATTTTTACTAATATCATATAATTATCTTTTTCTTATGCGAGATGATTTTTTACATTCGCTCATAAATATTCTTTCTCTTTTATCGTCACACTGTCATTTAAAAAAATTATGTATGACAACGAACGAATGAAAAAAAAAATTAATAAAAAAAGATAGCCTAATTAACAATATATATATGGATACATGTACATAAATGACTAATAAAACGAAGATTAAACGGAGAAAAGCATGAATAAGAAAATGAATGCGAAGTGTTTGGTCAGATTTATCGCATAAAACAAAACAGGTTATTCTGGATTCGTGATATTACAGTTCTCTTTATAAAATGTATATGAATAAAAAAAAATATATATTTTCGATAACAAAATTGTTATTATTAGATACGATGTTTTAATGAAAATGAAAGATTTTTTTCTTTAGGCAATTGGAGAGAAATTAATAAAAACTAATAAATAATGACGTTCCTAAAAAGGAAAAATATAGTAAGAGAGAATTATTTATTGATCATATGAAAATCAAAAAAAAGTATGCTTAGAAATATAAATCGAAAGAGAAAGTTATATTTTTCTTCGTGCTCGTATATACCATTCCTATTTAGAAATAGGTTTACATCTTTTACGTGTTAAGAACGACGCGGAAATATAGTATGAAAGTTTCTTCCATTCTCATTTTTAAATACTTTGATAAGTAATCGATGCAATAAAGATCTCGTTGATCAGGATGGAAGTCGAAGAAATCTTTTGATTCTTGGTAAAATTGAAAACTTTTCGGTGTTTTTCAGAAACTAATCATCTCAAATTTATTTTTTCTTTATGTAAAATTTTTCTTCTGTTATAATTCATAGCGTTTAGAATCTTCCAAATGTTAATTGACGAAATAATATTATATGAATTAATATGCCGAATCATAATTTTTATATTAATTTCTCTTCAAGTAACAACTTAAAAAAAAAAACGTATTCTCATATTTTTAATAGTATAATCTCTATATTGTAAATTACTGTAAATAAGATAATAGAACAATAAATCTTTGTATATTAAAAATAAAACTTTTGAAGAATATTTATATAATTGTATAAAATCATCGATACAAATACATTTTTACAAAATTCATTAAACGATCAAATCTACACAACTCTAAAGACATTTTTATCGTCAAACCAGATCGATAATAAATGTTAATATTAACATTAAATTCGACGATATCAAGAATTCAGAATAACCTGTTTTATTTTATGCTATAATTCTGACCAAACACTTTGCATTCATTTTCTTATTCATGCTTTTCTTAGCATAAATGATTATGGAATATTAGTGAATAAATAAAAAGATGATTAAATTCGTGAAAACGCACTTATCAAAGAGTGTATTTGAGGGTGCTGTTCTAAGTTTCGCGAAATAAAGTGAGAAGACACTATTAAACTATCACTGACGAATAATGCAGATAAACTGTAGCTTTCCGTAATAGAAAGCGGGTATATATATAGCCAAGGAGAAGGAGATCCCTAGCGTAGTCATTTCACTTTATTCTACGTCACGAATCTCGAGAGAAATGTATCTCGATGTATGATAGTTGACTGTTTCGCCAATGAACATATATTTTAGCTTTTGATAATAGTATTGCTCATCTTTTATTATAAATTTTACATAAATCCTAAAACGAAAGTAAGGCATCAAGGGCATTTCCCATTTTTATTTTATCGCTTAATTATAATATTCCTATTACATATGATTTATATCAAATGTGAATTGTTAGCTATTCGGTATAGATTTTTAATTCTGACTAGGATGGTCTTTTATTATCTTAATTGAATTCTTATACTGGCTGCGTAATGGATTTAAACATTCGTATATTTTTTTCGTATGTTTTTTATCATATCATATATATTCATAAATATATTCATTAAATTCTGAGATTATACGATTGATATATGAAATAATTTCGCAAATGTCTATACTTCATTTAAATTACATTCATTTCATTTAATTTTGTTTGTAGTTTTACGTAGGTGTATTATTCGATTGCTATTAACATATCACTTATTCTGTATTAAAAATGTTTTAATTAATTATAGTATTTTGGATTTTGAATTGCAAATTTGATAAAACTAGTATGTGGCGAAAGTATGTGAAAGTGAGGACAGATGTATGACAAATAAATACGATGATACGATAAATAAATGATACGATGTTCAAGATCGAAAGAAAACAGTCAATAAGAAAGTGATAAAGTTTAGTTTAAAGTTTTCAAAAAGTGTTAAAAAGAGAAAAGTAAGAACAAAATATAATGAGTTAAAGAAAAAGTGTCTATCAAAAACAACTGTATCATGTTGCTATTTTATAATTACCATTACTATATAAATTCCTACAATACAAAATATAATTTCCTACTATAGAAAAAATAATTTACTACGATACAAAAATATAATTAGAAACAAAGTAATCAGAGAGATATCGATATTTTGGTAATTGTTAATTGTAATAAATTTTATTTTATATTGATTGCAATAAAAAATACAGAAAACCGTAACACTTCGGTGTATACCTGCACCTAATTATGTTTCTATGTTTCTATATTTGTATTATGATTTCAAACGAATTTCTAATTTATTAGAGTTTGATGCAATAGTAGTATTATATTACATATCTGTCATAATCGATCAATCGGAAATTGAAAGTGTGCGTAGGAAGTATATTGAATGCGGAAACATTTAATGAATACGTTTCAAGGGACAAAAAGACCATTCATTAAGAGTAATGAGTTGACGACAAAAAATCGCTTTATGTCTCATGGATGATCGGTTACGGAGAATAAACACATATACATGCACGCACTCTATTATGAACCGGTAAAGAACCACACACAGAGAAACAAAACTCCTTTTCTTCCGCGATTTTTTATTAATCGTCGAGAAAGCACATTCTTTTAAAGAGTAATCAAAGCTTGACAATCTAACGAAAAGTCAAAGAACACTTTAAACCTGTAATTTCGGTTTAATTTATTATTACTACCCTTTTGATTACGTCCGTGTTAACGAGCATCCCGATTTAAGATCGTGAACATAATTAGACCAACAGCTTTTTTCGGACTAATCGTTCGATTTTTCAGAAGCTTCGGAATGAAATATTGTATGGAAATTATTTGAAGGCTTCCAATGAAAATGTTTCGAAATTGTTTTGAAGAACATTGTTTCGTTTAATTTGTAAAAGAAAATTAATTACGATTAGTGGTAGAAGAATCCGTAAAATATATAAAAAAGAAAAGTATGCGGAATAGAAAATGGTGAAGTATACGAGATAAAACGTAATGCTTTTGTCTTATTTAGTAAACCGAGAAGTCCTTATTAATACAAAACGAGTATCTATTAAAAGAATATAAAATATTTACGTTAAACGTACGGAACAATAACAAAAGACAAATAGTTTTACATATGAGATCATTATAGATTCCACTTTTACTTATCACAAAACTATCCTACATACTATAAATAAAAATAAGTTATAAGGAAATATTGCTTCGAAATTATTTGAAAAGAATTCACTATTGTATAACTCATTATAATCGATTCCTGCTTTTTTTTTTTTATATGAATAATTAACAAGATAAAAACTTATAGTTAATTCGATATGGTGCGAAGTTTCTATTTAACGAATTTCGATTACATGTTGAGATTAATGGATGGCAGATAGTATTTTTTAATAATTTAGAAAGTATAGAGAGAAAAAGAAATGTACATACAAATTTGTATGTACTAGTAATATTGTGATGAATTTCTTAAATCACTTTCGATGATTTATTTTATTTTATTGCCTTGACACAATGAACCTATTCGTAAACATTTCTAAAACACATTCCATGGTAAGCCTTTTTTCTCTTTCACATAACAATGATATCGATCTATCAAGTGATTGATTGAGCTGGTTTATTATCTGCTCGTTAAATACAAACGGCAATTAGAGTTACAAGTTCGAAGGAATATTATCGATTTACATCACGTTAGTCGTAAAACGATCTCGTGTTTTATTATATTTCCTTATGCTTCTTTTTAAATTATAACGCTTTTTACTTATCCTACTTCTATAGGTTGTTAAAAAAAATTTCTTAAATCTATTCAGTTAATTATCTAATTATTATTTGAGAAATAAAAACTGAAATCTTTTAATAATGAATAATTTTTTTTTAACAGAATCACATGTTTGTTTTACAATTACTTACAGTGATTCGATCAATTACGGTATTTCATTGTTAACGTTTTAAAAATAAATCCTATTTACGAAAGAAAATGCTAAGTCGTGGAGATACAATTACACTAGTGTTTATTCATGTACACGTACATACATGATAGTAAAAATCTTTCCTTCGTATACACGTCCTATGCGTTTCACGGTCCATCGCCTTCAATTTATCACATTGCATAATACCTGTGAAACTATTTTCTATCGGCCGCCTATTAACCAACGTCACCATATAAAAGTGTCACTTTTTTTCAGACATATATTTTCCTTTTTGCAAACAGATAAACAGATTCGACAATTCGATAGACTCGACAGGTCATTGCCTACGCAACCAGGACTCGTTTGATACTCGATAGTCATGCTAGAGCAAAGCAGTGGATTGCAAAAGACACTTCTAATATCTTGATATTTCATTTTTCGTTTCTTTTTTTTCTTTTCAAACCAGGTAATATACTTGTCAAATTATATAGGAATAAAGGTTGGTATGTTTAGTAAAAGTTATTTTCCAAGATATTTTTTGAATATATTGCGTGATCAATAAATTAGTTCTAAAAATGAGAAAACAAATAGAGAATTAGGAAAAGAATATTTAATTAATTATAATATAATTAAATATTCTATATTTATCAAATTATAAATAATTATTATAATTAAATAAATGACGATTTTTAATGAGGTAATTTTCTTTATTTCATAATATGCAACAAACTATATATGTAACTATTGTATATAAAATCGATAGGTTAAACCGAAAGAAGTAATTGAAAATATTGCACACAAGCCTTGAGATTTTTGTGCAATATCTACAGAAAAGATCAGCGGTACGTTTTATAAGACAGCGATAACATCAAACAGATAAACGCCTGACATTACGGAGATATCAAAGAAGAAATGAAATAAAAGAAGGTGAACTGTCTTTTTAGTTAATGAAGTCCATTTTGCATTCTTTGCCTTCAATTGAATGACAAGAGCTGACTAAAATAGGGTTACAGGTATTACAATATATATATATATATAATATATTTTACATCCATTCATATTTATATATGAATATTTGGAAGTAAAATATT
The DNA here is from genome assembly GCF_912470025.1 of Vespa velutina. NCBI lineage: Eukaryota > Metazoa > Arthropoda > Insecta > Hymenoptera > Vespidae > Vespa > Vespa velutina. The sequence goes on from NC_062191.1 coordinate 7,381,830, forward strand.
TATATTTGTGACAGCCTTACTTAAACAGGAATTCTATCCTATTCTTAAAGAATTTTAATGACATTAATAAATTTGAAGATAGTAATACTATTATTTTATTTTTAATCTTCAGAATACAAAAATATTTATTATTTTTCAATTTTTCTATTATTATTCGTAAAATTCATAAAAATTTCGCAATTTGGGCGGATTATAATCCATATCATTCCTTTAGGTCATTGCTCTAATAGCTTCAATCAGATTTCGAATACTCACTTGGGTTCACTATCACTATTGACTCACTATCTAATCAGTTGTAACTTTTATTTCTGGATAACATGTAACGACATGGATCTTGACGACTTGAAATGCAATAAGTATATACTTTTTCTATGGTTTTGCATACATACATTTCAATAGATATGTCAATTGTTATTTTATCATGATGAAAACAGTAGCATTGTTGTCCTTGGTCAAACGAAACCTGTTCAATTCTTTGCCAACCTTAGATAATGTAACTTTATATTAAGGAACTGCATTGTACTATTTTATTATCTCATGATTAGATCATTACCCTATTCATTACCGCATCTTGTTCCAGATCTAAAATATAAATTACAGTATTATCCTACAAGGTTATGTTTATTCAGTTTATATTACGTTTAGCGATAATTCTGAAAATGATTGATAGTTTTCCTTATATAATAAAAGAATTTCAGGAATTAAAGAAATGTTACTTTTTCTGTTAATTTTAATTTAATATGTGATGAAACATATAAATATTATAGTGTGTAGATATTATATAATACAAAATGGATTTAAATTTACCACGAAACATATACTTCATTATCCATTTATTAAAATTCTATTATGTAAAACATATCCAGAGAGAGAATGAAAAAAAACCATTTTGTATATTTACAATATAATATAATAATGTGTGTGTAATATTATATATCCACAGATATTTTATATGTTTCAAGAAATCAACATAATTTCGTAAACAAAAATCATTTGTAAAAAATCATATAGAGAATGAGAAATCAGTAGAAAGGTAACGAAAGAGAAAAACATTATCTCATTGCATTATGCTCGACAAAGACATTAGAAGGTGCGAAATTACAACTGAATGAGATAAATAAGGGTATTTGAACTTTCAAAAAATCCGGTAGTAAAATATTTTGCGAAATTCTGAGGTAAGGTAAATAATCTTATATGGGCATGACCATATAAGGTTTTGCAAAACTAGAAATCGTTCTTTAAATGCAACGTGGAAAGTAGACTATATACGGTATTGCCTAGAACATGGTTAGCAAGTATTTAAATTTCTACACTGTCAAGTTGTAAGTATGTTTATTATCTTTCTGCTTATTCATAGCATATTCCTACTTTAAATTGGATAGCCACCTTTCAGGATAGTCATTACCGAAGATTATATATATATATATATATATATATATATATATATATATATATATTGATAATTCGTGCCATATTACTGGTTCATGTACTAGTTATATTTTTCGTATAATACGATATCATAATCTTAATAAATTATGTACGATTTAAATTGTGAATTATATATAAATAATATATACAAATAATAATACGAAATAATATACACAAATATATAAATAAATATTTTCTTGTTTCTTTATCGCTCTTTTCAAACGTAATTCTTTAAAGGATATCGTTTTAAAGAAGATTAGTGATTAGTCGTAAAGCGAGAAAAGTTTCGTTTCGAGCAATGAAATTCACGAAGCCGCATAACACGCTAGTTGGATTCTTACACGCAAAAACGATTTTTCTTTTCGATAAGGAATCACGAAAGAAAAGTGAATGACCGTGTGTGTCTTGGTATTCTCCAGGCCGTTTATACAGTTCCTTTCAAAAGTCAATATTATGCTGGCGTAAACATATGTATTTCTGATAGAAATTTATGAAAAAAAAAAAAACATTAAAAAAAATTAATTGGTTTCGAAATTTTTTATAATCTATACATTTTCTATATTATTGTCAATGAAAGTGAATCATCAAATCTTCGTTGTAATATGCAAGATGAAAAAAGTTAATATAAGAAAAAATTAAAGAAAATTTTGAATTAAAGTTTCATACAAAAATTTCAACACACTAGACCATTAGTGAATTATTAATTAAATTTCAGAAAACCGGATTTGTAAATGATGACAAAAGAAATGAATACCCGAGTAAAATCTGGTGAAAAAATTGGATTAGTTCCAGAAACATTTAAAAAGGATCAGTAATTATCAACTCGTAAAGCATCCTACATGTAAAATATTCTAATAAAACAATTACAATAAAACAATTTATTGCTTTAAAGTTTGTAGAAACGTTGATGGTTGCCATGTGAAAACAGATACGTAAATAGTATTAATTTCTTGTGACAATTGTTTCAAAATAAATATATTTTTCATCTCAACCCAGTTCTTCTTAATTTTCATTATTGTTTCAAGATAGATATTGGTTTTTGAGACACCATGTACATATATATATATATTATATTTTTAAGTATATGCAATATCGTATGTTCGTGAGATTCAAATGCAATTAGTGATATTAGAGAGGAAAATATTTCTATTTTCTTTATCACGTGTACGAAGACATATAGAACATTATATAACATCTTATTTTTTCGCCATATTTTCTATTTCCTTTAACTAAAGGAACTTTTATTTATAATAAAGTTAAATTAAATTTGGAATTCGAAGAAAAAATATATATATTAAACAAATAATTAATTAAATACTCATTATTTACTTCGATGTACTTATCGATAGGATAACCAGTAGAGTAACGAACCAGACAATTATCCTCATTCGAATAATAATTATAGTAATTATATTAGCAAGTGTTCTGTATTTTATAATCGTTGATGTAATTTTCTAAAATCTATGCAAGATCAAAAACAAGATCAGATATACCAAGATATTACCAAAGGCTTTATAACTAACAAAAGAAAAGAAGTGAAAGAAACTATGACAAAGACCTCAATTTTGTGTTCTTAGCAAAGTTGTCCTAGAATGTAACTAGCAACAATGTAGAATTACCTTATACGGACCTGTTATGATCGGAACGTACCAAGTTCTCTTATAATGATTTTCACTTTTGTTAAAGACGTTTCCGGTCATATCGAACTGTAAATACATTAAGATTAATAACTTGGAAAGATATACTGAAATGCCGAAGAAAAAAGATAAAGGTAAAAAAATATTAGTTTTTATTATAAAAAAAAAGAATACATAAGAAATCGAATAATGATTGCCATAAGTGTAGATGAAGTAGAAATAACTTGTTACTGTTCATGAAGATATATATATATATATATATAATTAAAATAATTATAGAATATGTATCACAGTTGAGAAAGATGGCAGATAAATATCAGACAATACTGACAGAAACGCATAATTACCGCGTATGTCAGTATTATATAATAATTATATATAATATGATATCGTTCCAATATATTATATGACTCATTATTACAGGAATGTGGTTTAATTCACAATTTCCTTACTTTAAACATATATAATATAGCTACTAAATATTATTTATTATAATGATGTTTGATAAGTTCAAATTAGTATATTAATACAAAGAGAACTAAAACTTTTATTATTGTTCATAAATGAAATGATTAATAAATTAATAAATGAATAATAGAAATATTTATAAGTACGTGTATGATTTCCACGGATTGTACAAATCTCATAGTAACTCATTTACAAATATGTAGAATGGAAAATAGGAAAGAACAAGGACTTGTTGAAACTCATTAAGGAGAAGGAAGAGAAGCATCTTAAGCGATCCTCAAAGACGTTCACAATTTGCTCTCGGCACGATTGCGATCAAAGAAGCCGAAGTCTTAAAACTCTTGGAAGGCGAGTACAACTTCCTCGGCTTTGGAGCAACGTACGTGAGCGGTTTCGATCCAACGATCTTCCTGGCACGTGTTTTTTTTACTTTAGAGAGGCTCGTTTCACGTTTTCTGGCACGCGTATATGCCGCTTCTGGTGGGGAGAAGCGCGCGGCCCTACGAACGGTGGCGATAGTGGGGAGTGGGAAGAAAATGGGGCCTCTTCTCGTCTTTACCCCTACCATTCGGTCTACGGACTCGGAGAACTACAATATCTTCGAATCCTCCCGTCTTTCGGATCGCCACTTATTTTGTTGTGAGACGAGCACCGAACGCACGCACGTAATCCAACGTGTTCTTCTTCTTCTTCTTCTGATTATATTTATGTACCGCCTGAAACGCTTAGGGTGGAAAAAGGGAGAGCTCGACATTGGGTAAAATCGGTCCAGTGATGTAATTTCTATTTCGAAACCCGACCTGTAACCTTTTACAAATTCATTATTAAGTATTGCTAAACATTTTATTTTCAATATCCAGTTAACTTTTATCTATTTCTTTTTTTAGGATAGAAATAAAAATGGTATTAATAGATCAATATGAACGAGGTATAAAAAAATGACTATGCTAATATCGGATATAGACTATAAATGGCTAATATAAGAAACAAAATTAGCTTTCTCTTTTCGAAATAATTTCTTTATCTTATGATTAGCATCGATCGAAGCTGTAAGTTTTTGTATTTTGTACTAGATGTAAAATAGAAAGGAAAAAATACTGAATAAGTCATTAAATTTCCACGTAAATTTGTAAGCTTGATCATTGAATTGAAGGGAGATTTATTTATTTATTTTTCTTTTTTCTAACGTGGATGAACAACGAAATAATCGACATTTTATCGTGAGGTGCGCGAAAGATACGGTACTGTGGATAAAGAGAGAAAAAGAGAGAGATAGAAAGGGGTGAGGAGGGTTGGGGGAGATAAGAGAGTACAGAAGAAGGAGGCAGGTGCACGAATTTCATTTGGTGTTCCGGCGAACAGCCTCGCTTTAGTCCTAAAGGTACGCGCCGGCCTCTTCGCAATTTTGTCCTTCGTTTTCATGCACAAACGTTTCGTTGTACTCCAAAGAAAGAAGCGGTCACTTAAGGAGCATTCCTTTTTCCCGATTTTTTCTTTTGTATACGAATTATTCCTACCGGAGGTAAATATTTATGCAAACGTTCAGCTTTGGATAAATAAACTCGAAATTTACGTTGAAACTGACGTCGAGGATATAAAAAGAAGACATTCTTAATATTACCGTAAAAAAAAAAAAAAGAAAAGTAAAATAGTAAAATGGAAATTATGGTAGATGACAAAGGATTACTGTCGACGAAGAAATATCGTCGAGAAGGAGTAAAAAATTTACCTAATTTTATATTTATATATATAATACATCTGTAAGTTTACCTATCGTTATTGAAAAAACCCCAATTAGTGATCGGTATCGAGTACAAATAAAACGCACATTTGAGTCTTTAGATTCGAAAAATGATTCTTATCGAATAATATGAAGATTATATCGGAAACGTTCGAGTCATACGAACGGTATGAAAAAGAAAAAAGGAACGGGTGGATTCCGAGGAAATTTTAGGGTAGTTTGATGCTTTCCAAGGTTGGTTCATATATTCGTTGCGATGAGGTAGACAGGAAGACTTTCGGTTCCCGCAGATCTGGCTCGATGAAATACGGTTTGTCCAATTAAGTCGCGATAAGATCACCGCGGGACCTGGGTGGCGAGTTTTGAAACGACTTCATTAGACTACCCATAAAATTCATTGGTTCGTCGTCCGTTCGTTCTTTACTATCGTTCTTTCGGCTGTTCCTCGTTCGTTCGTTCGTTCGTTGTGAAACGAAAGGAAGGTTTTTGGCCGGGTGTCCATAAACAGGTCGGAGAGACAGGTGCCGTCTTGCGTCGTACATCACTTTTAAGGTAGAGAAGCCTATTTCTCTCTCTTTCTCTCTTTTTCTCCTACTCTCATACACCCTTCTCAGAAAACGTCTCGATTTCTACACAAAAGGAAATGATTAGGGCTTATTAGCAGCAACATACCTACCGAGCTGAGAATCTCGGAATTCCCGAGATGGAATTTTTCCGCGCGTGCGCCATCGTTGAAAATATTATTAGGACATTTAAATATTTTATTTCTGATCGATAATCATGCAACGCAAAATACCCGATTTTTTTTTTTTACAAATTTTCAGATCCGAATTTTCGTCGCTCATAGTCATAGTCAATAGCATAAGTAAACTTGTACGTATAATTAATTATATCATCGAAACAAGAAACGCGAATACTGTTTGAATTATTCGAGATCGATCGATACTTTAATGTAACATATTAGAATTTCTAAGTACTACTTTCTATACGGAACAATAAAAACACAAGAAATCAATTCGAACGATCGAAAAACGTCTCGTTATTTTTCATCTTTTCTCCGTATTAATCGACTTTAAATTTTCCACGAAACTTTCTTACATTTCCCACAGTGTCTCTGCTCTGTGAGCGAAAGTTCATTTAATTAGAACTCACTACTTTTTCTTATTTCCTGCGAATTCCCAGTGTGGACTTAGAAAATGGCTCAGAGGAATTTACAAAGGGGAAAGAAACAAAGAAAAAAAGAAAATGAAAAAGAGAGAGACAGAAAGATACGCCGATAGAGATGTTTTAGCAAGGAATAATGATACAGCTCCGAAGTTGGACACGCGCCCATGAAAGCTTCCGTGGTACCGTTTATATTCAACCAGTTTCATAGCTGCCCAGTCGAGCCCCGGCCGACTTGCTTTTGTTGTTTTATTTCGACGAAATAAGATCAAACGAGCGACCATCGACGAAATTCGCTGGCCACACGACCGATACCTGCGTGCACGCAACCAAGTTCGTTCCAATAAGGTCCTTGACTCGATTACCTCTACCTCACAAACCGTGCAAGCTTATCTGCACGCAAAGAAACATCTTGCGGAATGCTTCCCGAGCGAAAGATAAACATCCACAAAGGAATTCGAAGGGGATCATGTCCTTGAACGTATGTTTTCCTACTGAAACGTTACGAATTCGTTCAGTAATAATATTTCGATTAGATGAATTCTTCTTCATCAAAAGAAAAAATAATTGGACCTTAGACTATATGTTCGTTTTGATCGCAAAACATTCTGTTAAAAATGTATTAAGAATTTTCAGAACCTTGTCTTATGTAAAGAGATCCGTTGATAATTGAAAAGATGATAATAATAATAATAATAATAATAATAAAAAATGCAAGGGAAGAAGAAATTCTCTAATAAACTTCTTTCTTGATGGGAAGCAAAAATGTCGAGCGTGGGATTGGAAGAAGTTCGTAAAAGAAAGATCGGCGAAGAGAATCGAAGATAAGCGAACTAAAGAGGTAGGAGGACGATGAGAGCGACAAGGAGGGAAGATGAGCGAAATGGTCGGCCATTAGGGAGACCCCGAGCACCGAGTCCAACCGCAGACCCCACACTTACCTTAATTATTTCCACGTGACTCGTCGAAAATCTCACATGGATCTCTAATGAATACTAATTTCAAATTGAGACCGGCTACATTTCAGGGTCCCTCTATTTCTGAACAACGGCAAAATTCGAGCTCGGCTTCTTATCTCTCGCCGATTGTTTCCTTTCGCTTGACGTGAAAGAGAAAGAAGAATATGAAATAAAGGAAACAAGAAAAGTGAGAAATGAATACGCTTAATAATCTCGTTTGTCGATGTCAGTGATACTTGGTTGGGTTGATCGTTGAACGATCAATCACTTTTTAAAGTAGTATAATATTTTTCCTACTTTTTTTTTTTTCAAATTGATTACATTTGTTATATTATTAGGGATAATATATAATCAGATTTTTTAAAATATTAGAAATTTCCTAACATTAAATTTATATATTAATTAGTTCTATGTAATGAATGTTCCGTCGTTCCAATCAAAATTGATCATAAATGTATTTAAAAAACATAAACTTAAGAATCAATTAAGAATAATTTTGTTAAAGTTTTTCAATATGCATATGAAAGATATGAAGAGAATCTAAAAAATTCTATATAATCTTTTATATTTTTTATACAACATTTATCTCATTATCGAATCTCCGTTTCTTGAACAGCGACATTAAACACAACATGTGTACGACACATGTTTCAGCAAATTCCGAAGATCGAATCGGTGGAAATTTATAGTCTCGACGAAAGCTCACTATCTTCGAGGTCAATGCAAATCGACCAAAAGTACCGCAATGAGCAAGAACAAAATTCAGTAAAATACTAAATTAATGAGTACTAATATCTGAACAAAGAGAAAGAGAGAGAGAGAGAGAGAGAAAGTGAGAGAACATTTTACAAATATTAAAGTATCTAACCGCTATATATTTTTATTTAATGATAAACTTTAATCGTTAAATTTTTAAAGGATTAGTTTTAAACTAATTCGTGTTTTCTTTAATACAGAGAACATTTTTATCTCTGTAGTGTTCTATCTTCTTTCTTTTCCTGCTTTTCCCACATCCCAAGATAGTACTTAAAATATAACTGTAAGGACTTAACATATATGCGCATTTCGTAAATTCGTTCAGATTATAATTAGTATCCGATCATTTTCATTTTCGATCATGAATTTTTCTCGTTCACTGATAGATAATTAATCGAGAAATGGAGATTATTTATTTTAAATATTTCAAAAATGAAAGGTACAATTTCATACGATCCTCATTAAATACTCAGGGAAATAATGCAAGTACTTACGTCGTAAATGGTGTCGGTACCGTTATACTATTAACTGTAAAAAATAAAGAAAAAGAAAAAAGAATTATGCGAATGCAACGTGATATCACAAAAGTGTATTATAAATTATCATAATTTCATTATAATCATCCTGACAGCTGACAATATGACATTGAATTCCGTGTTTCTTCGTTAACGCTTAACGGTATATACACGCTCAGGAACGAAAATTAGGGACGTGTGGTGGTTACAATCATCATATCGAGGTGTTCATCGCAAGGTGTTTCGTTGAAATAACGCGAGTAGAAAATCATGTAAGAGTGTAAACGTATATGAGTTACTACATCGAATCGTGCTTTTACGTATTCGTAATATATTTTCTATATCCTTATTTTTTCATATTTGGTTAACGATTTTTACAAAATTTGGTATAATTATTTATGCATGCTCTCGTTATTGTTCCTTATTCGCTCTCGGAAAGAAATTGAAAGGAAAGTTGAAAACGATCGACGAGAATTTTCTTTTCGATTAAAATTTATTTTTTTCTTTTACAATTATTAAATAATATTGTTGGAATAGATTTATCAATGATATAGGTTGAGTAGTTTTAAAAATGAGGAAGAGTTCAAATTCAAAAAAATCAAATTCAAATTAAAAAAACATATTTCTATTTCAACCTATGGTCTCTTTAAGCTACGCATTTATGTGAGCGCACATATTTCCAGATTTGTCTCATTGAACGAATTATAGTTTTAATGTCTAAAATTTAACTACTTAATAATTAAAAGGATTCATTGATTGCAAATATTTATATTCTTCGAATTTAAAATAAAAACTTAATTTAAATGATTATTTACAACGTGCAAGTTCATAAATATTTTAATGGGAATGAAATAAAAACTTTTATATACCATTTTTATACCAATTATATTTTATGAGTTTTTATTTCTTATCTCGATTAAAATTAATTTCATTTCAAATGTTCCTGCACGATAAAGGTGAAACGGAAGAGAAAGAAAGCTTCTTAAATGTTCTCCCGAGACGAATTGTGTCGAGGATCATGAGAATACAACTTGGATGCAGTTTAATCGGTCACGCGTACGTTCTCGTAAGTGGATCGAACTTGTTTTCGTCGATCGAAATGGTGGTATCATTATTACGAGCTCGCACCAATTTTCCTGGTATTCGCAAATCATATTTCGAGATAGAAATATGTAACGGTTATATCCCATTTTACTTTATCGTTAACAGAATCATTTGTATAAATATATTTGAGTGCGTTCGTATATGTATATATATATATATATATATATATATATATATATATATATATATATTTCAAAGGAAACGGAATTGGAAAAAGAGAGTTAGAGAAGTCTTCAAGTGAATTCTTACATTCCATGATGATCAGAAAGTAGAGATTAGATAATTCTAATCAGAAATGTGGTGATAAATGCGTTCGTTACAACATTGAAGGTGAACGGCCCTTCTACTTCTCCTTCTTTACCACCATGATGCCGTTATATTTATGGACTTTTAATTAAGCGAAGACAAGTGAAAGCTTCCAGACGCGTGCAGCTCGCTCGTAATGTATCCATGTATACGTATAAATATATTTGGTTCCGAGTTATCTCGCATGCGGAAGGAACGTTTTGCAAGGTTCCTTTTCAGATACTCTTTTCAGATACGGTCTCGAACTTCTTTTTATTAATATACGATTTAGAAGTTCCCGAGTTAAAATAAACTCGATTCATATTTCGAACTTAAATTGTATATTACAATTTTAATTAATCGAAATTAATTTATTCTACGTTCAACAAAAATATCGAGTTAACAACTTTCTAAAGTCAATTCGATTAATTTTTTGCATCGTCTGCATTAAGCTCCAACGATTTCATGGATATATTTATGGAATAAAGACACAAATCTCACTGGTAATCGAGATGAAAGAGTACGTAGAGAAGGGTTAATAAAGAAAATGATATCAAGAAAGGCTCAGGGAACGAAAAGGAGATGAAAGAAAAAGAAGATGAAGAAAAAGATAAAGAAAAAGAGTTAGAGAGAGAGAGAGAGAGAGAGAGAGAGAGAGAGAGAGAAAGAGAAAGAGAAAGAGAAAAAAACTCGTCTGGAAACCTGCCGGCTTGTCGGTACCCTCGAGCAGTGCATTGCTAATTATGCAAAATAAATAAAGGCACGTGCAGCGCACATTCTTACGCCCTCTCGGGTTCCCTTGTCCGAGCGATCGTCGCGCGCACGCGATTTCGACTCGCAATTACCAATCTCCCACGGTATACGAGAATTCTGTTTCGCTGTGCTACTCTCTTTCCCTCTTCTTCTTTTTCTTTTTCTCTTCCCTCTCTCTATCTCACTCTCTTTCTTTCTCTTGCGTTTTGCCTTATTTTATTGTTACTTTTATATTTTTTTTTCAGTTCCGTTTCTTCACTTATATTTCGCTTACTTACTTAATTCTCACTCAAAAGGGGGTCTTGTACTCGTTCGTGTATTATTGGGATGTTTTATTCGAATCCCCATTACGAAATGAAATTCCATGAAAAAGCTAAAAAATTTGCACCAAATTCTTTTCTCTCGTTCTTTCTTTTGATAATCTCTTGTATGACAGTATGAAGTAATTTAATTTTTCTATATAAGGTACCGATAACATGGAGTCCGTTCAATTTTCAAAATGTATACTCAAATGACTTTTAAATCGTTGAGTTTTTACGATACTTGATTTCGGATTTGATTTTTTAAAAAATTCAATCAATTTTTTAATATCAATCTTTGTTAATTAACGAGAACATGAGTATAGATATTTCAACAAATAACTTTTTGTTTTATCATTGCTTCAGAAACATGACTTATGTATAATATACCACGTGAGATTGCACCGTCCTCTTTTAAGTGAAATCGAGAATTGATAATTAAGACGTGCCGATACCGCAAAAAGTAGCGAAAGTACTCAACCGGCATCCTATTTTCTTCGCCATTAACACGAAGCTGTGCCTGAATTCGAGTTCCTTTCGAAAAGGGATGTAGGGCAATTCTTACGAATTGTTCTCATAAAATCGAGTAAAAGAAAATACTCGAGTTAATACACGAAAATATCTATGCAGGAAACGTACGAAATGAAATAAGAAAGAGAACATGTTAGAGTATCATTTGGAACGGAAAAACAAAACGAAAAAGAAATGTGATTGCATCAATATGTAATTCTTATACTCCTGTCAATGATATTTTTTATAACTATTATTATTGTTCGATATCTTCATTACATTATAATTAACACTCTGTTTACTTAATACTACTCTGTTTACTTAATACTATTTATATATCTCATGTTTATTTATAGTTTATTTAGTGAATAATAAAATAATTAAACAATGAATTGATATGTGAAAATAATGAAAAAAAAGTGAAGGAAAAAAGATTAATTATTTTGTTCAGTCATATTTTGTTCAATTACAAATTTAATATTAACGTTCATCAGAAAATGTATTACCTTCGTTTTTTTTTAATATTATTGCTTTGATCGATCTTTCGTAAAAGCAGACATTTCTATTTGACTTCTTTTTCTTTAACCTTGACTAGGTAACGCCCAATCTTCTAGATTTTAATCAATGATACTTATATATCCCGTAGAAATAGCTCGAAAAGTCGAAATTCCAAATTAATTCTCCCATTATGGTACCACTGACCCTGTTATTCGAATGAAAATAGTATAGCAAAATGGTATGTCATTTTGGCGGAAACCGCCCATCCCATGGCACACTCTCTACATTTCCGCGTAGTTAAATCCATTTTTGATGGTTTCGTAATAGTTACGATCTAGGATCATTATCGAATCTTGCGTCCTTCGAAAAGAAGCGAAATTCGTTTCGAAATCTTCGATTTAAGAAGAAAATATTTATGTATCTTATTCTATTGTCAAACTATCATTTCAACGACGAACATTTTTCAATTGTATTTGAAATTAACAATTTATTCTTATTATTAATCCAGATATTGAAATAAAATAGATCTTAATATAGAAACATATTTCGAAAATATTATTATTAATCATTATTTTATCACATTATTAATAATCTTTTTCATTGTACAGAAATTATTATATTAATATTTACTTATTTACTCATTTATTTTTGTTTGACTGCAATAATCATAAGGCTGGAAAATAGTTGAAACCTGCGTACCGATCGTTTTGATTTATCTCGTCCGGTATAATCTCTTATAGGTACGGAAGCATGCACACGCATAAAAGGATTTAACTCGTGCCAGTTAGATGTAAATTTGCATAAGCTCCGGTTCGATTGACGTTCGCCGTTACGAACACCCGTACCAGATTATTCACGAGCAATTAAGCCAAGACAACGAATTTTCTACAAGGACAATCTATTTCTCTTATCCTTGTCTCTCGTTCTGTCATTCTTTCTTTACTTTTTTTCTACTTTAACGCATTTCTTTAATATTTATAAGTGACGAGCTAGATCACTCGTGACTAATAATTTCGTAAATCGGGTTAATACCTATCTTTCGCTCTTTCGATTAGATCATCTTTTTAAATTCTATCGAGATAAATTAAACTTTTTTCAAGACATCAAAAAGACATAATTATCATAATCAATATTACAAAAAGATAAAAAAAACAGAATATCAGTACTGATCAATATACGTAGTTCTACGAATGTACAGTGATGAATGTAGAATGAGTTAATAACAAATAAATATTGAAATTGTCAAAAGATCGCGAGAACAAAGAGAGCTTTATTAAAAGTACGCTTAAGAATTATATACTATAGAAGTATTTTTAAAAATCAAATATTTATGATTTTCTTTTTCTTAAGGTAATCGAATCCGGAAATTTTTTTACAATATACAAAAGTCAAGGGGAAGTTCTTTACGATAAATGAAATTAATGCGATAAAAATAAGAAACTTTTAAAGTAAAGCTAAAGACGTTCGATATGTAAAAATAAATGATTATAAAATGCTTATAAGAATTTATTGGTTATAAAGAAAAAGAAAAAGAGAATGAGAGAGAATAACGCGCGAGTTACTCGCAACTAAGTTGCAGGTAAAAAAGTGAACAGCGAAGAAGTGCGGCGAGGATTAAAAAAAGGAAGGGTAAAAAATAACTCGAGGGTGGATGGTGCACGAATTCTCAAAAGCCATCGCCCGATGCACCTGTACCCTGCACGGTTAGGTTCTGCACCTTTAGGTCTTCTTCTTCTTTTTCTTCTTCAACCTTATCTTTCCCTTTCTCTCTCTTGTTCGTTTTCCTCTTCCATCGCCACCATATTCTTCTCCTCTTCTTCCTTCTTCGACCTTTCTCACTCGTCCCTTTTTTCTGTGCATTGCAACGCGTCTCAAGTTGCTTCTCCTGCTCTTTCTCCATCTCCTTTCTCCCTCTAAGAAAGTAAGAGAGAGATAGAGAGAGAGAGAGAGAGATAAAGAGAGAGAGAACGAGAGAGAGAAAGGGAGAGAGAGATAGAGAGAGAGAGAGAGAAAGAGAGAGAGGGAGAGGCATCCTGCTCGAGGAGACGCGTGCCTGTCGTGCGCTTCTTCCTTCCCCCTACCATTCGGACCTCACTCCGACGATTCCGACTTGCACGCGAGCCAACCCCTCTCCGTATATTCTTATCTTCCTTCAGGATAAACTTCGAAAGGAGGAAGGAGTTCCAAAGTAAAGTCTGCTTCTTTTATGTAGTTTAGCTTCCTCATACGTTTCCTTCATTATTCGCTCGTACTACTTGAACGATTACTTTTCAACCTGTTGTTAATGTATTTACATATTTACTATGTAATTTTTTTCAATAGAAATAACATTTAGTTATTGTTCTTTACGCCATGTTATTATAAGAAACTTTTTTATTCGATTTTACCTTCGTGTCGGAGTTTAAACGGTTCGCGAAAAGAACGACATTGAAATTACCAAGAGTCCTGTAAGTTATCTCTTGAACGAGATATTTCTTGTAACTAAAATGTAAATTCGAAAAACGCGGGACACAAAGTTCGTGAGTTTGGTACTCGCGAGTCAGTGAGAAAGGAGACACGCGGAAAGAAGGAGAAAACGGAGGAACTGGACGCAAGGATGGTGGCCCGCGAAGAAGAAGAGGAAGTGGAGAACAAAGAGAGACAGAAAAAGAGAGAAAGAGAGAGAAAGAGAGAGAGAGAGAGAGAGAGAAGGAGAGAGAGAAAGAAAAGGAGTTCGCCGTCAATGTTCGGTTCCCCCGCGGCAGCTTGGCAGCGACTAAATGATTTACCAAACAATAAATCCTTGCGAAGATACGATCGGACGCATCGCGGACCGAGCCTGGGAACGAAAAATGCACCGCGCCTACATACGTGTGTACGTACGCCAACTCGTCTTCCCGATCGATTCTACGATTCGGCGACTCCTCTCTTCTTCATCCTTTCTTTCGAGTTACAAGTTTCTCAGGAAGCTTCGAATGAAAGTTCTATTCGATATTTTCTTTGGTTCTTTGATAATAAACATGATTTAACATTTAAAGAATGATATAAGAGTATAAGAATTTTTCTCTATTAAATTGCAATCTTATTTATTATTATTAATTATGACTATTATGAATATATTTGAATAATCGTTATGCATGATTATTTCCTTTTAACTTATAAGATATTATTTTTGCAATTTTATATGTACTAAAATAATATTATATTTTTATTGTTAAATGAGTAAAATTTTTTTCTTTCATCTTCTAATGAGATGAGTAATTTAAAAAGATTGTTTTTTTTTTTTTTTTTTTTTTTTTTTTTTTTTAAGTAGTTTCTTCATTGTATCAAATATAACTAACGAATGACAATCGTTTCGAGGAGAATTCACAAATTGATGCGAAAGAATTTTAAAGCGACGAAGCGATTGGCCCGAGACGATATTGAACACTTCGAAAACACGGACTTGTCGAAGTTTCGATGAAAAAAGTTTCGTTGGAATCTCGCAAAGATTAATGCCATGTGTTGCAGGAATAAGTATATCTCTTAATGCTTGAATGACTAAAAACTCGTCGGTACGACTGGCGAAGGTGATTTTTGATTGGATAAGAAAGAAAAAAACAGACATTCAATGGATAAACCTGTACAAGGAGAACGGCTTGTCACCTACTCGTTAATAATAAAATATTCTTTTTGATCGGTTTGGCATTATTAATTATCAAACATATACATTAACAAAATCTCCTAAAAAACTCATGACGATATCCTCAATTTCTCTAAATGCAAGTTTATTATATTAAATGATATAGAAACTATTTCATAACACGTTCTATTTTCTTCCTCTCTTTTTCTCTTTCTTTCGCTTTAGTTAACAATAGCAATCGATATTCGAATGAAAAATGATTTATGGTATTCTACATTATAGTAGAGAGAAAATGTTCACTCATGTAACTCAATGAGAGATTTGTTATCTCTAGTTCGTTAGAATTCAAATCGTTTTATAAATGTTCAGACATGTTAATTTTTAAATTGCATGAAAACGATATAGAATAATTTATATTTTTTAATTATGTATTTAATTTTAAAATAGATAATATTATTTTATTGAAAAATTGAATTATTATTGTCGTGAAAAGAAGGAATTAATTTATCACGTCTTTTTTTTTTCTTTCTGCTGTATATCATTGCTGACATTTAGGTAGCATCAATAATGTTTGAAAATACCATTACTGTCATCATTATGTCGTTACCATCGATCGTTAACGTGCGATCAAGTAAAGTATAACGTAACGAAGATATACATTTATATATCGAGTAGCAATTTTCTTTTGGCATTTGACAATGACAATCATAAATGATTCAAGAAATTGAATCATTGGAATCATAATAACCTAACTCGATCCTTCCTTGATAAGAAACATAAGATAACTAATAAACAAAAATATATAAGAAAAAAGAATTTGTTTAAAATATAATAAGTAAACAAAAACAGACATGAGAGTAAAACGAATAAGAAACTTTTCAAATTCGGAAAGTAAGAAATACCCGTTATTGTTTTTAAATATTATTTGTAATATTAGATAAATATATCTATAACCTTAATACTCGATACAAATAAATTCGACGTTCCGTGGAAAGGACCAAGCCGTAGTACGACAGTATGTAGTACCTCTTTTCTGTTCGGACAAGATGTCCCGGAGGCACTAAATCAAGTTCATACCGTTTCTCTCGTGTATTCGAACGAGTTGCTCGTACTCGGCACCCTTCTCTTTCCGCGTGTGTACGCGTCAAGATCGCATACGCACCATGCGCACGACTCGAGCCGTCGCACTATATTGCTTGGTTCAGACTCGGATTACGAGGGTGTATTCGGTCATTATGAAAATCGAGATTCTATGATGATCTCTCAACGAACAATTATCTTATGTTGTGCAACAAGCAATTATATTTTTACAAATTAAATAATTAAACATTTATAATTTTTCTTAAACAAAGAAAAATCAACTTTCGATGATGAAGTTTTCTATAAGAAATAATTTTTTTTTTTTTAATGGAATATTAAATTTTACAATATTTAATTGCATAGATATGCGAACAATTTAACGAACAAACAATATTCATAATAAATCATTAATCATATTTAAACTTTACGAAGAAGCAATTAGAATTAAAAAACGGAAAAAAGAGATTTAGACTCGTAAAACATCTTACTGTTGCACTTTAAAAAACAATATGATCGCATTCATTACTTCTTATTAATGAAAGAAAATCAGCGAGATTGTTTCGTTTGGGGAAAAAAAATATTAGTCTGAAGAGGAAATCGCATATCTTGAGAATTTTCGAGTCCGTTCCTGTGTGCACCGTGAGTCTACTTTGCACTCTGTAGGGTGCACTTTTCTCTCTCTCTTTCTCTCTCTCTCTCTCTCTCTCTCTCTCTCTCTCTTTCTGGAAGTAGTAGGGTTTCGTTTCATTCTCCCGGAGGCGTCTCTTCCTTGTTGCTTCCCTCAAAGGTCCATGCATCTAACTCCTCCCTTTTCTCTTGCAAACTCCGACGCGTCTCCTTCGTAAGAGCCACCTCCACTTTTCTTTCTCTCTCTCTTTCTCTCCATTCATCCAGACGGCGTCGGATATCCCGCTCCCATTTCGTTTTACGTCTTTGTACGTCTTTGTACATAATGCTCTTTGTACGATCGCTGCCTGCAGCCACAGCAGCGCCGTTGCAACGGTGCTGGCGGTGCATCGCCACACATTCTTCCTTCCTTCTCTTTCTTCGTCTTCTTCTCCTCCTCCTTCGCTATCTCCTACCTTTCCATCTCTTCCCTTCCAAAGAGTTGCTTCCTCTCGAAGGAGGATCTCGTTGCGTTCGTTGACCCCAGAATGCCGATCATATGAACGCCTCTTAGAGCGTTTCGCGCACGTGGGTGGTTCGAATTCTCGCGAATATTGCCTTCCGAGTAGTGATATAGTTGCAGAGAGAGAATGGGAACTATGAGCAAGGGTTGAGATTGAATGAGTATTCACTGAGTTATGTTCATGGAATTGTTCAAAACGGAAAACAAATAACTTCCATAAATATTTTTCATCTATGGATGAAAAATATATAACGATAAAAAAATAAATTCCTTATTTTTTTGTTTTTTTGAAATAAAGAACTATTTTAATTGTTAAAGTATCGATTGTCATCAAATATATTGAAGTTAATTATTAATAAGAAATTTTCAAGTCAATGATGTTTTTCAAAAAGTTTCATTAAAATTTATAATAATTTCTTTATGATCTATGAGTATACAATTGCTTGATGAATAAAAAAAAAAAAAGAACGAACAATAACGTGATTATTGGAGGACATCTGGAGTGTAAAAGGGGATCACAAGCAGAAGCCATTATCGAAGATCTGTAATTACTGCTTGGCATTAAATCGATATGAAAAATATTCTTATAACACTCTCTAGAAAAGAGGGCGACACGTGAAAAGAAGCTAAATGACAAGGCACGTGGGTCAGTTTATAAGATTGTACGAAATAAGTTTAATAAGACTATCAACATACACCGTTTGCTATGGTAGAACGCTTATATGTCATATCATGAACATGTAATGCAATTATCTGAAACGTTTATCTTAGAACATTAATGTATCGAACCGGTTGCCGATAAAAAAAAAAAGAAAGATAAAAAGAAAAAGAGTAGAATTCCTTAACTCTGCAAGTCCGACATTATTGTTTATGCAGTTAATAAAAAAATAAATTATTATAACTATGTTGATAAAAATAAATTATTATAATTATATTGATTAATCAGTTATATCTATGTTTCCTTAAATCCTTATTTCTCAAGTTAAATTCTATAAAAATCTTTAACTTTCAAATGAAATTTCATCGTGTAATTCTATTATAATTAAATACAAAATTAATTATTTACATTTATTTTATAGGTCTATCTATAAAGTAAAATTATTTGCACTGGAATGAAATTTTTGGATTCGTCATTAATAATGGATAAGGATTGAAAAAAAATTTCATTTTATCTCGAAAACATTTTCAGTCATCATTTCCTGTAAATCCTTAGATTTGACGCTGAGCTAAATCAGGATAGTACGACGACAATGAAGTGGAAAATTCGTGAGCGGACTCAACGGATAAATGGCACGTTCCTTGTGAATTCCATTCTGGCACTCTGGCCCTTTCGGTCGAAACGATTCTGAACTGTGGATCCAAATTAACTGGAGAGAGAAAGAGAGAGAGAGAGAGAGAGAGAGAGAGAGAGAGAGAGAGAGAGAGAGAGAGTGAGTGAAAGAAAAAAAGAGAAGCAGCGCGTGCGAAAGAGGCAGGTACAGTTTGTGGAGGACGAGCACCGACCATGAAAAGGACAACCGGTTACACGTACCTAAAAGGGAAGTGCCCAACGCATTTTAATTCAAGCTTAGACTTCGTTAGCACCAAACGACGAACCTAGCACTACCGAACTGAGGACGCTCTTCTTATCCTCGAGTTTTCATCAAAGCAACGAGCTGCTTACGCTTGGAATTAAAAGACCCGTGCGAAATTACCTTAATCTAGTATTAATAGCTGTTAATCCTGCGAGGATTTACAGAACAGGATTTTCAGTCAATCGTTGTAGTGTGTGTGACTCGGTGCGTGCATTTCTTTTATACCGAGAGGATACTACATAGCTATTTGGATTTATGCCTTGTAAAAGGAGTTTCTTCTTGAAAAGAAACATTAATTTCATCCTTGGTCAACGCCTTTAGGAAAAGTAATAATCGATGGTCAAAGGTAGCTATTTTTTCGCTTCACGGATTTTCTTCTGAATGTGGCGCGTGTACCATTTCGTTAATGACTTTTCAAAAGAAAGAAATTCCAAACAGAATTTTTCTATTCTAAATATCTCGTAATTCTTCAGGATTGTTAGTTGCAAAAATTGATAGAATTTTTCTTTTATATATGAGAACATGAGGATGTATTAAATATAAGAATTTGTGTGTGCTATCGATAAGAAATAATAGTGTATTTCTTAGGTTCATTGATAATCTCTTATTAGCAAGGATAATTAAATGCATTAAAAGAGAAATTGATTGATTTATTCATTTTTCTAAGTTATTAAGTTAGTTATTTTTGATAACTGTATTAGATATACCTTGTTAGGTTCTCTCTCTCTCTCCTTCTTTTTCTCTCTCTCTCTCTCTCTCTCTCTCTCTCCCTCCCTCTCTCTCACTTTCTCATTAAGCTCATTTCTTTAATATTTCTTTTATCATTCAAATTAATGTTGTGTGTAACGATAGAAAGTTTATATTTTCATAGATCTCATAAAATTTTTTCATATATGTACATATATAATGAAACAAGGAAACAAGGATCTAATTTATTATTTTCGTATACCGTTAACTTTTCTAAATAATAAATATTTCATTTAGTTATATAATAACTTTTGTATACTTTACTATTTTGATAATTAAATCCATCGCGTGTAACGAAACATTTTCTTCTATATGAACGATCACAAATTTCACGCTCGAAATAGAAATTCTACGACGTATAAGAAAATTAAAAAAAAAACAAAAAAAAAAAGAAACTAAGTAGAAAAGTCATTGTCCGTTTTCCGTAACGCTTTATATCGACAAAACAAACAAATTAAGAAAGATATTTTCGCGGTTTTGTCGAACAAAAGATTTTTCGACGATGAAATTGATTGTTTGACGCCTCTCTCGCCGGCTTTTCCAATCCTGGGATAAGATAGTAATAGTAGAATAAAGAAATCCTGTTTGGGGTAAGCGCGACTAATTCCCAATACCTTGTCTAACGTATAAAGACGATCATGGATGCTTCACATTGTTAACAAAATTGTTGAGCGAAGAAAAAGTGGATCATTGTTTAGATTTCAAAAGTAACAAGCAAATAAAAGGGTCGTTGTTAGCTGGAATGTGATACTCATTTAAACGCCTACCCACTTTCCCGAGATGAACCGACTCGGCTACTCAGCACTATCGATTCAAGCGATTTTTTACGCGAAATAATTTTTGATAGAGTCCCGTTGTCCTTTGTCGAAGCGACATTGTCTTCGACAGGATCAAAGTCCGACACCTGCATTCTTTTCAATCGTTCCATTAAACATCAATTCCTCTGGCGTGAACTCGCCGCATGAAATAAATCTTACGATGGTTCCTTTAAATTTGGTTTTGTTAAAAAAGTACTTTTCGAACAAGTTTCTATAAATCCTTGCTTTCTAATAGCTTCGCGGTATTGAAATTGAAAATATCTCATTTCATAGTAATTCATAACGCATTTTAGAATTGTAAAATTACTTCTAACCACATCTATTTCTATTATAAATCAGTGGGAAACCGCAATGCGATAAAAGGAGTGAAAACACGGAAAGAAGATTGCCCATTAAGAGATCATTTGCTCGAATTCAAAAAAGTAAAAAGAAACTCAGATGCTGTTCGAATGCTCCTCATCCATAGACCGTATTCCCTGAGCCATTTATCAAGGAAAAAGGAGAGATTCTCCTATCGTCTTATACGATGACCACGCCCTTCTTCCGGCACCTCGATCTATCGGGTGCACTCGATTTTTGTAGATACTCGAAATTCGAAACTCCTCTACCTTTGCTTTTCTACTTCTTTTCCTTTTTTAGTTTTTTACTTCTTCTTTTTTTTTTCTACCTTCCACTCTCGTCTAGCCTATCCTTTTTAACGACGCCTTGCCACACCCCTTTGTCGGATGCCTCCGTGGTTAGAAGCATGGAAAATGAAAACGGCCTCTGCTTGGAAATCTATTTTCCTGAATATTTCTATGTTCCAATAATTTATTATTATTTTCCTAAGTTAATTTATAACATTACGTGTTAATTATATCGTACAACATTCTATGATAATTTTCTAACGCGTTTGAAATAGTATTCGTGTTCGTTCTTGAATATCTTATCCCTATACATATATATATTACAATTGAAAAGAAATACTTCATTTTAAATACTATGTTTATATACTATGTCCTATATATAGATCAATAATATATACAGTTGTGTATACAATACATAAATATACACAATTATGGTTATAATATTTCATATAAGTATTACAATATTTTTAATAGTATTAATTATAAAATTATAAAAAGTTCGAAGAAATTGAATATACGTATTATACGCCTTGATAGTAGCAACCCGATGAGCAATGCAGCATAGGGGCATCGAGTATTTTACGGCGCTTAATGTATTCGACATGTGCATCTGTATAATGAAAAATGTTTAATTAAGATATTCAAATTGCTCTTTTCAGCTTTGTTGGATTATTTCCTTTAACGGAGATTTTAGAATATATTCCTATGGTAGCAACGATAAATTTTACTATAAATTTTTTGAAGATTCCTAAAACGAAGAGAAAAATAAAATAGAAAAAAGATATAACGAGAAAGAAACGGAAAAATAGATAAAAAGGTGGAACTTATTCGATTTCTCAAAATTGTACCGATAACTAATCAACGTTACGCGATTAACTCAATCAAATTAAGATATAAATCATGTTGAAATAATCAATGGACGTTCGCATTATTCTTCCTCAATCGCATTCTTTTTGTTCTTTGAATAATAACAAGGAAATTAAATTTATGATAAGTATATACATTTTTTGTTACTTTGAGAGAAATTCATAAAAACAAAATAATACTTACCATTTTTTCAAACATATACGCAAGGCTTACAATTACTATTTATATACAATACCAAAAGCAGAACATTCTATGTAAATTTTATTTCAGAAATTTTTATACGTGTAATAATTTCATAGTATTTACATATTATATGCAGATATGCGTATGTATATTTAGAAAAAATGTTATTAAAAATCCAATGATATTTGGCAAAAATAATTCTTAGAAAAATGATCTTGTCGTTCAAATCTTGTTTCAACATAAAATGTCTCGTGCTTAAAAATAAAGAAAAAAGAAATAATCGTAGAAGGGTCGAGCTCTGAGACGTCTCGATCACGGAGGGCAACGGATCTCGAGTTACTAATTAAGACGCTGGTGGTTCCACGATTGTCTTGGAAACCAAATATCTTTTTCTCCCTACCGTTCGAGTGTTTGCGATTAAATCAGCGCGTCCGATCGAGCGAATTAAGTCCTCCGCGTGGGTGGACCCGACCTGAGAGAAGAACGAGAAAGATGAAGATTCATTCCGATTCGACTTCTCTCTGGCTCTCTTCCTTTCTTTGCCTCTCTCACTTTTATAGTAAAGCATGAGCGTCGGCAGTGCCTCAAAGAAGCATGTCTATTATATAATCTTAGTAAGTCGAAATATTTATCATCTTTTTAAACAAATTTGTTTTAAATTATATATCGAATAAGTACTTTTTATTTTGAACTCGTGTCAAATGTTTTTAGATATCACAGGTAATTTGATATATCAGTGATCGACGCCAACAAACAACAATTTCATCTGACATATATCATTTTTCATTTTATTTTTTTTAAGAATAGTCAAAAAATAAAGAATAATGAGTGATTAAGTAATTATTAAAACAAGTTTCTATACAATACGAAACATTCGATATTTAGCTGTATAGATTCAACGATATTAGTCTTAACATAGAAACGATTCCAAATTTTTTCTATTTTTCTTATAAGACTATCAGTGTTATCTACGATTATTTTCTTTTTCAATTGTAGATAATAATATTTATTTTCATAAATTTCTTTTTATATAAATTTTCTATAGAAAATTTTCACCGAAGCTTAGAAGTCGACGCCAATGATGTGCACGCGTGTATGCGTATTTACTCCTTAAGGTGCCTTCTACGAGTCTCGTGCACAGGGCCACACGGCAGAGCTTTGTCTTGTAAATGAAGCCTCGCTGATTCGTATCCGGACATTGATAAATACCCCCGCGGAGTGAGCAGCTCTCTCGCGAGGATTCGCTCTCGAAGTCGAGCTTATCCTTCCTCGGTAAAGTCTTTCCTCTTTCTCTTTCCTACTCCTCCTCTTCTTACTTGTCCATCCTTTCGTGCCATCTTCCATTCAGAAAGAAAGGACGAATGATCCTGGTTCTACCGTGACTATCTCTGCAAGAATATCCACGGACAGCATCGTAGAAAAGAACGAGAGAAAAGTAACGGTGAGTAGCAGAGAAAGAAAAAGAAAAGAGAGAAAGAGAAAGAAAAAGAGAGAAAGAGAGAGAAAGAGAAAGAGAGAGAGAGAGAGAGAAAAGAACTCGTGGGAAAAGGGCTCGAGCTCGATCCTCGCCACTGATCTTCCTTCGTTCTCTCGTTCTATTCTATAGGGAATGGACTCCCGCCGTCCGTCATTGTTTCTTTCTTGTTTTACACTTGTATCGAAGAAGTTTCCCTTACCGACTTTCGCATGTACTACGTAATGTATGACTGCCGTAAGATAAAATAATAATGTAGCAACTGTGAAATAACATTTGATGATAAGATAAATTTCTTATGTATGTAAAATTTAATATATTCCTTTCATATTTTCTTTTTTATTTTATCGTATTACGTAACATTTTATTAAGTAATTTTTCTTATCTTTCCTTTTGTTTTGTTTCACGTGATTACAAAAGAATTTAAAATGCAAAAAGAATAATAGCAAGTAACTCGTATATATGTTAAAATATTGACAATAAAGAAATGGAAATAAATAAAGTTATATTTTTACTTAATAATTAACGTTGGTGAAAGTTTTAGTTTCGCATAAAATACGAGATAATGGTAACACGGAATTAAGGATAATTAGAAAAAATATGTAAAAGAAACTTATAACATTGCGAATAATTAATAGGAATGTTGTAAACACGTTGGAAATATTTTTTTCAGTATATCAACATCGTTATGTCGCAATTTTCGTAAAAGTTTTTCAATTGATTTCAAATTTCATTCAATATTCAATTGTCATCCAATAAGATATATTTCAATAGTTTCAATATAATATTTGCTAATTATCAATACCGATATACATATTTCATAATTTTTAAATAAATTTCCATTCATTCTATATTGAAACGAGACTACTCGTATTTTTTCCAAAAATTTTATTAATTACATTTGCAAGCCACCTGGTGAAATCGATCGCCATTGGAAAGATAAATACAAACGATACATTGGCAAAAGAAAAAGATAATATATGGAGTTACAATCATGCACGAACGACTACAGTCCATTTTTATGTAATAACTCATACATCGCAATCGTGGTAATGGATAACGTGTGCACATATTTCAAAAACTTGGCATGTTTAAATGTGAATCAAAGACATTTTATGTCTTGTATGGTAGAATGATTTTAACTATAGTGAGTAAAAGACAAAAAGAAAAACAGAGAGACAGCAAATGAATGAGTGAATTGAAAAAAAAAAAAAAACGTAATTACCTTTTCCCATCGTGACACTAGCGAGTTCACGTATTTTTTTTCTTTTTTTTTTTTTGTTTTTTTTTTTCATATATATTTTCGATTTTAATGAGTTTCAACGAGTAAACGAATTTCTCTTTTTGTCCTCTCGCTCGTAATACCTTCTCTTTTTCCTTCTCTTTGTCTCCTTTCTCTCTTCTTTCGAATTTTAGTAACAAGATGCAAGATGAAAACGTCGAATCATTTCCATCCATCCCCCATTTTATTTTTCTGAATTCCTTTGCGCAACTCGACCGGTTCGTCGATCATCGATAATACGATCTCTGTAGGTACGTTCGTTAAGACCAATACTTGACAACGTCCAAAATTGGTCCGTAATCTCTTCAAGTGTTAAGAATTAAACAAGTATAAGTGCGTACTTTGTATCGATTCACGTAATATGTCCTCTGCTTTTTTTTCCGGCAGAAATCGCCAACAACTTTTACTCGAAACTTCGTGCACAACGTTCAAGAAACAAGAATATGTATAAAGATCCACGTATATGTATAAGTATATAAATATAGACGCATGTCTTTTACTTTCCAAAAATTTCACCGAAGATAAATCACTTTCAATGTCGCGAATCGTATAATACCATCACGTCTTGACCCAATTAAATACCTAATTTCATCATAATTACTCTTGCACGAGTAGGGAAGTTTTCTTTACATTCGTTTATATTTTTAAACCAAGAAAAGAGATATACTTTGACGTAACATTTCTACTAATGAACCAAAAGAATGAATAACTATCTAGAATCTAAATGCGTTGTCCTTCTATGGAACTCGATTGAGTTTAACTCACATAAATGTAATGAGACTGTAAACGATCGCGAAAGGAGAAAAGACTGTTCTGACAAACGGAAGTTTATCGATGATGGTAGTGATCTATAGTAACGTCGCGTCGTCGGAAGGAGATGGAAGAGAAGATGAAAAAAGAAAAAAAAAAAGAAGAAGCTAAAGAAGAAGAATATTTGAGAGGGGCGAGCGAGCAGGTTCCTCTCTCGGCGCTTTTAATGGCTTGGCCAATCGGCTTGCACCGGGCACGCGTCCTATAACCGACTTCTTCCTCGTCTCACGTACCTTTCGGCGAGAAGAAACACTAAAACTATACCAGAAAGACACTTCGTTGAAGGAGCAGGTGTATATGAAAACACAGGTGCCTCTTTCGAGCGCGTGTGCGTACGTCTTGAGACTATCGTACGGGTAAAAGAGAAAGAGAGAAAGAGAGAGAGAGAGAGAGAGAGAGAGAGAGAGAGACAGAAAGAAAGAGACAAAATAAGAGATAAAACGAGAGAAAAAGAGACAGAGGAAATGAGCGAAGACAAGAGAGAAAGAGAGAAAAAAACGAGGTAGAGAAAAAGACAAAAAAAAAAAAGAGGGAGAAGAAATGTATGTGCCGATCAACTAACGCGTATAGTAACCTTCTTCGCAGGTCCAAGAAAAAAGCTGCATGAATAAAAAATCAGTTTATATAAATACAAACGGAGGTAGAGAAGAGTAGACTGCGATTCTCTTGCGCGAGAACTTTCGGAAGGGCGAACGCATCTCGGTTCGCTTCCCTTGCCAACGAGAAAGAATCAGTCGGCTTTGAGTCGTTAGCGTAAAGAAGGCTCCGTTAATAGGGTTCGTGCACTTTCGTCGCGTGTGCTTCCAAAGATAATGGCGTCGTCGTTGTTCGATGATACCGCCAATTATGCAATTTCACTCTCTGGGTGTTCGCTCGTTCCGCGAATACGTCGATTCTTCCTTCCTCCTACTTTTTCATCCTTTCTTTCTCTCCCCTCCCCCGCCCAGTCTTATTGGTTTTTCTTTTTCTTATTTGTGAACGCATGAAATCGCACCTGCTTTTATCCCGGATCGATCGTCGTTCGATTCACGATTCATGTGGAACGAAAGGGAGTGAAATAAAATTCGTTTTATTTTCGTTCGCTGTTTCGTTCGACTTCATCTTTTTTTTCTGTTTTTTTTTTTTTTTTTTTTTTTTCCATTTTCTCCTTTCTCCCTCGCGAAGGAAAATCTTCATTTTCGAAAGTTATTCGATTTTTCGTTTATCCGTATCTTTTTTTTTTTTTTTTTTTTTTGCAATAACGACGATACGTTTTACGTCGAATCGTTCTCCGCACGGAATGTTCATTTTCTAATTTCTCACGGTTCTCCAGGAGAAGAAGGGGAAAAAAAACGATGAGCGAGGAAAGAGTGAACCTAACGAGGTTGTGTCCACCCACTTGGAGGGTAAAATCTAATCCCGAAAGGTAGCACCGTTCTATTCTCTATGGTTAATCGTTTTCCTTCTCATAACATCGACCTCTCTACCTCTTGATGTTCGTTTGCTTTGATATTCGTTCACTTCAAAGAGAACCTGAAATTCTGCTTAGGCACATGAGAATTATTAACGGATTAATTTCCGAACAACTGCATTTTGTTGCTGTTTCATCAATATTCCATTTACGGATAGGAAATTGAATTCTCAGCATCTATTCCGTATAAACTTTAATCTTCATTTAAAGTATTACATGTTTAACAATGACGATTTCGGAATGTGTTGATTCATCGTGGTAACATTGTTTTGATATATTGAAAAGTATTCTTCCACTATTATGAATCTTATCATTGATTTTAATTGTATAAAATATTGTAAAATCATACCGGATGAATTTTGATTATCGCAAGAAATTCCCGAAGAAATTTTCCCACGAGCCAATCTTGAAAGCAACACGGCATCTTTTCTTTCGAGATCTCTTCGAATATCTATGATGCTCCTTTTACGACTATTTGATATCTTCGACTAAAACCGATAATTTTTTAATTGCTCGCTGCTCACCTTCCAAAGATGCCGATGATGGTTTTCTCTTTTGCGGTCACGCTGTCCAATCGAACGATCGTATCTATCTGAGAGAGCGAAGATCAGCAGGATCTTGAAAACTAAATAAGCACCCTTGGCCATCTCCGGCTTTACCAGGTCGATAACTAACTTTCAAATTCCGCTCCGATGATCATTTTATACTACTCTGAGTCTTTCCTCGACGATGTTCTAGCCTGCTTCGAATTCATCGTCGGCTTTTCTTAAAGAATAACAGCGTTAGTCTAATCGTGTCTTTTCTCTCGATCAAAAATGTCTCTTTTTTTACCAAGTGATCGCCAACGAGCCTGATTATAATTTAAAATAATTTTATCTTTGATTTTGATGAAGCATACTTGAATTAATTTAAAGTTAAATATTGTAATTGTAGGATATTGGATGATTGTAGAAAAATAATTAGAAAAATAAAACATGTAATTAATCTAATTAATTGTCACGTTTTATTTACAGACAGACTGTTTTTTGCGATGTTCTATTCAACTTTGGGATACGATATATCTATTAATATGTAATAGTTTACGCTTATGTAGAAAGTATTTACACAAATAAAAATGTTTATATATAAAATTAAATAAATAATAGTTGTTCATAAATGAAATTCATAAATAAAAAACACTTTGTTTATAAGTATTTATTTTTTTAAAAAACTTATTGTAAAATGATTGAATGTCTGATGATAGTTTTGTACTTTAAACAAAAAAAAAAAGATAGATATGTATCAGTCCTATAGTGTCCCAATCAAATAAGTACATGAGTAGACTTGGTAAAAGCAATATTGTATATACGTTCTCGTTAGCAGACGATAATTTACAAATACATTTGATGATCCATAAACTACATTTACATTCAGAGTAGAAAAAAATATATATATATTTTTTCGTCTCACCGACCGATGAATAAATTTTCGTTTTCTTTTTCCTTACTCCCTGGCAAGCAACATAACCACCCTCTATCCCGTGGATCTCTTTATTCGAAAGGTTTCAACGATCCGACCAGGCGTGAATTTTCATGTGCTGACACAATAGCTTAGGGATAAAAATCAGAAGGCATTGAGTGAATGCCGATGGTGAACCCTTTAAAAGCATCATCTTAAGTTCGTAGAAGCATATAGTAACGGGGGTGAGGGATGTGGTTGAGGTGAGAATCGTTCGATCGGACGTGGGTACGACGGTTACCTCGCTCAATAAAAGTAAAGAAAGAGTTGAAAAAGCTGGAAAGCCTGGATCGGGTTGCGTCTCATGGAAAAAGGATCTTTCCATGTATCATGCTCTAGATTTTTTTCTTTTCGATCTCTTCGATTCTATGTGCTTTTATTGGAAAGAAGAAAATCGATGGAACGTTGAATTACGCTCGACGAAATTCTTTAAAAGATTTTCATGATTCAAAATAGATACCTACTCGTGATAGATTCTAATCTTTACACAATTGAGCTTAAATTTGTGACAATGAAATTTGTCACAAATCAAGATTCCAATCTTGAATTTAATTTATATCTTAAATTTAATACGTCAATGAATTTTAAATAGTATTATTTTTTTTTTTTGTTTTCTATATGTAACTTACAATCAACTTAAGATAAATGAAAGCTATTCTTGAATTACATACATTGAATTGGATATTCGTACATGATAAAAGTTTTACAAGTACAATTCGGTTTAGGAAGAATGCTTATCTCTCCTTTTCATTGTTTGTTCTTTCTCCGTAAGAAGATGTAGTAAAAAAAATATAGAGAGAACGATGTAAAAGAAGGAATCTCTTAAAATAAGAGAAAAATCAGGTTCTATGACAATTTGTTTGTGCGACAGCTGGCACGACGGTTGGTCGAGTCTGGCTCAACGTCGTAACGCAAAGTTTCTCACTCATCAGATAGCGCTACCCAACGTGTCCTCGTAGTTCCAGCACAAAAGCATACAAATTGCCACCTCGTGCAGGACAATACGACAGGACTGGCATCCTTACTTCCTTCGGAAACCCCCTGCCATCGAATACGAGACTCGAATGCCACCAAACAACCCCGAACGGCCATGGAACATGCGTTTAAGTGTTTTCGTTGCTTTGCTTAGCCATCGATATTATCGGACTACAACAGAAACTTTACTTCGTAGAAATTAGTATAACTCATACAGTTTAGATTATTTGTAATGAATATACTTGATTCTCAAGTAAGCGATATGCAACCAAGCAATTTGTCGAACTGGAGAATCAATCGTAAAAAATTATAAATATAATTGTTTAAATCTATATAGAAAAATTAATAATCATATTTACATGTACGAAGTATCGTAATACTTAAGAATGTTCGAATACCAAAATAAGAATATTACGATTTACCGGAGGTCGCCAGCTGTATTTATCGACTAGTATCGATAACACCTTTAGCAAGCATCACGAGACTGCCGAGTTCGGTGAAAAATTTCTTAAAAATACAAATATTATTTTTACCTAAGTTTTTTTAATATTCCGATAAAATAGCGATGTTTCTTAGTTTCTTTTTCTCTGACGCAATTACGTCAAAAGATTTTTTTTTAAATTATAGAGAGCGAACGAATTCCAACTCGAAGATAAATTTAAGCATCGAACAAAACGATCGTTTTCGAACGTATCTATTTCGTGAATTTGTGAGTCATTGTCGGCATCGGGGAATCCTTTGAGAAGTCTAAGTCGATCGAAAATATGCACCGCCTTTCGGTAGGGTCGATGAAAGAACCAAAAGAGTTGTGTCAACAATGCGGATCTCTCGACTTTCGTTGTCGGGAAAGGGAATAGAAGAAAAAGACATAAAAAGAAAGAGAAAGAGAGAACTTTGTAAACTAGCCGCTCTTCGTAGGGTTAACATTGCGAGCCTTAGAACAAAAAGAGTTATTGAACTTTATTCAATAGAGTACACGTGTTTTATTAATCAAAACGTGGTCTTATACAATACAATGTAAACACAGTATATTGTTTGGATAGATAGACGGATCTTTTATTTTGATTTAAGTTAATTAGTATATGTATTATTCTCGTACAACGATAAGATAACTTAATAATGAAAATTAAGTAAGATGGGTAGACATTGTATTGTGAATGAGAAAAAGATAAGAAGCACGTAAATAACGAGATTACACGAGATACATTTTCGTTCGATCGACGAATGAATGCTTTCTTTTCTTCGAAGCGAATTGATCTAACATTTCGATATCATCGTAATGGAGATGAAATCAAAGTAAGAACGGAGAATAGATGACAAGGCATATATAACTAAATACAAACAAATTGCCGAACGATTGAGAATCGATTTATCTAACGATGTTCCTTCTGTGGATGTTTGCTGTATAAAAAAAAAATAAATAAATAAATAAATAAATTAATAAATAAAAACAAAGTAGAAGAAGGAAATTAAATATTAACTTAATCGCAGGTCTAAAGATTCTCTCGAAACGCGACAAAATTGATCTTTTTGTTTAAAACAGTAAATCGCAATTATATCTTTTTATCGTTGCTAATGACAGGAAACCTAAAGCATTGTACACGCTATCTTCTGAGAATTGATTACGCACTTGTATTCTCTCATTTAATATTTTTCGAGTTTTTGTGTCTGAAAATTCAACGACGCTTGGATACCCAAGGTTTTGATATCTAAAAACCCGATTCATTACATACAATTGTCAAATCGAAAAATCATAGATATTTTATAATACGTTGCTATTATTAATCGATTTGATATTATTTATATCCGATTATTTATGTCTGATTTAACGGAGAAACGTAGTCCTCTCGACAAGCATTGAAGTATTAAATATTTATTACAAAAGAGAGAAAGAGGAGGATAGAGAGAGAGAGAGAGAGAGAGAGAGAGAGAGAGAGAGAGAGATAAATAGGAGAGATCGTTTAGGTCATTTGTACTATCCACATGATGAAAACCAATCGGTAACACATAAAGGTCCCAGATAATGGAAACCCTCAAGTAAATTCTCTAGCCGCAAAGTCCTCAAAAATTGTAACTGTGATCGTCGCTGTCGATTTAGAAGGATATAGAAGGGCAACAACAAGGGACAAGGCCAGTACATTACGTGGACTGACCGCTCGAGCGAAGAAAACGCGAGGTAGGCAAAGTGAGAAGTCAAGGGTCCGTAAAATCGATTTACTGGTGTTCGATCGCGTTTTGCGATTTGTTCGCTCGATCGGTGACATCTGTGCTTTTTAAGATTAGAGAGAAAAAGATAAAGAGGACGATTTTTCGCGTATGACGTTGAGCTATCCTCGTCTCTTTCTTTCTATCACAAGCTGTCTCTTTCTCATCGTGGTCATCCCCTGGAATCCTTATGGCTTTTAATAGGATTTCGGGGACGAAAGTGGAACTGCCAGCTGTCTCTTCTTCTCTTCGAGACTAGATACATCGATTCTCTTCTTTCGAAAGAGATCTTCTGGTATTTAAAGAACTAACCCTTGCAGAAGCGTTCTTCTCGAGAGTCCGTTTTCTTTTTGTAGCCTTCTGATTTATGTAACATCGGAATGAATGTATTTTATGGAGATCTGAAGATTGTTTTGAGCGTCGTAAGAAAAGAATATCGTAGATTTATTTGTATACAATTCTGTCATATTTCTTATATTTTATTTATATATGTTGTATAATATATATATATATGTGTGTGTGTGTGTGTGTATGTGTGTGTCTGTACAATAATTGTATTTAAGGATTTTAAATACGATTTTTAAAGGTAAAGCCGAATTATTTGACATATTCTTAATTTTTTGAACTATTGTTTTCGATGAAATATGGATTTAATGAAAGACAGAACATATTTTGTAACTTAATATTGTACATATATATATATATATATATATATATATATATAAACAATGAATATATAAAATTTAAATTCGATACATTCGTAAGACATGGATGAAACGTAACTTTACAACTTGAAAATAAGTTATAAAAAAAGATGCGTAAAGAAAGTATCCGTGATTCGATCTTATAGAATCTCGGCTTGGCTTCTTTTTCTTATTTTTTTTCTTTTTTTTTTTTCAGTAACCACGTGCAGTAGATGCAAGGCAGATGCGCCCCCGCAAGCGAACAGCTGTACGATTGTCCATTTCGTTTCCACGTCCACTCGTTCATTCTCCAACGAAGGCTCCCCGAAAGATATGTGGATAAGGATCGACGGATCGAGAAAGAAAGATAGCGGGAGAGATACGGGGATAGATAAGGATAGCTCGACGGATAGAGGTAGCTGGATAGAGGCTGAAAGTGAAGAAGAAGCATAAGCCGAATGTTGAATTTAATTGTTTAAAATAAAGTATCTTTAACGCAGAAATTCTAAAAATGAGCTTGCGTTAGATTAAATTGTTCCAGATGTCAATGTTAAAAAAGTATCCTTTTAAGAATTTTTTTTTTTAAATTAAATTCCTTGCACGAATGCAACATTAATTCGATACGCATCATTTAACAGATAATTCCTACATTTTTGTGAAAATGTCATATATGATATTTAAATCGTAAAGATTGGAAATATTTTTAGAAAGAAGACTAAAACATATTTTTAGTTTCCCTTTTTATTTTTTCATAAAACTCGAAGAAACGAAGTTTTTTAATATTTTATTTGCGAGAATGATTGGAAGGGAGTTAAAGTTTTTACTAGCCACCTGGTCTGGCTCTTTCTCTCTCTCTTTCTCTCTCTATCTGCGACTCATGGAATGGAGGGTGGTCGAAAGCGAACGAATCACGAAGGTGCCACGCGACCGTTCAGCATCGACAGTCGAAACGTAATAAAAATTGATTGAGAATCTTCCCCCGTCATCGATCCAGAAACATCTGGCCCTCCGAGCTATCGGTAATATGTAATCACTGCCGGCCGATGAACGAGAAGCCCACCGTAAGGCTTTTACCCAATACAGCATTACTGTTCTTCCTTTGCTTCTTTTTGGCATCTAGCTTTGAACCTACACTACTCTTACAAACTCCCTACTTTGATGATACATTCATAAAATTTATGTTCACGCGTTTCAAGCATATAACAATTAGGTACAATATAAGTATAGTAATCATTGACAGTTTCCTAATTGATGTATAAATTAATCATTGAATCGTAATAATAGCATAAAAAATATAAGATTAATACAAAAAGTCAAATAGAAATAAGTTATATTTAATAGGTAGATATAATTTAACATAACGAAAATTTTTCAGCTATTTTGAATATTTATCTATTTACAAATTACTCGAAAACGTTCAAGTCGAATTCTCAGTTCGCTTTATTTTGCATAGCTCGCTGCTTTCACGGTAATTCGATAGTTTCTGTTAGAATTGTTCAGCTATGAAAATATTCTAAAGGGGTTACGTAACCCATTCATGCCAAGTGCGGCTTTTATGAGGCAAAACACGGACCCTTTCTGGAAGAAAACGTGTAGCACGTGCTCGAACACTTTCATCCCTCCTGGGACGTCCATCTGACAGACGTTTGGAATCTCACCCTTAGCCCTATCCTGAACATAGACTTTTCATATATAATAGAAGATATTACTATTATGTCTAATGTATGAAAATGAAGTTTATTAAATACGATGATTAAAAGCCATGATACTTCTTTTTATTTTTTATTTTTATTACTTTAATATTTTCTACGAATAGAACTTTTTCAAGACGTAATAAATAGTTCTTAACTCTTTTTGCCTTAAATACGTTAAAAATAAGTTATAATGCAAAAAAGTTATAAATATAGTTTAACACTTTGGCCCGCATATTTTCACCGCAAACTACATCGAATTTGCATAGTAGTAAACGTCTGGCCATAATTCCAGTGCTCTCACAATCTTTAATCCATAACAATATTCTTTCAAAAGTTGTTTCAAAAGAAAAAGCTTTTCTTACGAGAAGGAAGGACGAAATTTACTCGCTCGTTCACCCACAAACAGAGTCATTCCCAAGGCTACCCGTAAAACGGATGCTCGTTCAACGTATGTACGTGCGACGTAAGCAAGTAGATGTAAATATATGTATATGTATATACGACCCACTTCGTTTTTGGTCCTAAATAAATTGTTGGACTTTTAGTCGGTACAAATATTGTCGCATCAATTAAAGCACCCGGTTTTGTCCCATGGGTATGTTCCGCTTTCGACCGTTTTTCCTTTACTTTATGGTCCCTTTCATTTACGAGCGTGTGCTACCCTGTTTATATGAATGTGTTTCTATATACGTGAATTTGTGAGTACGTGTATGTATGTGAATCTGTCACGATTTATACGATGCATTCATATATATGTGTATATATATGTGTGTATGTTTGTGTGTGTGTGTGTATGTGTGTATAGATATATGGTAACATCGTTTAAAACTCGCATCGGCGCCATGACTTTTCAGACGACCAAATCTGTTTTCCGTCTCCTCACTTGCCTCAAATTTCATCTTCCTCTTCGCTACAAGTCATCCCCATCGTTTTTCTCATAGATTAGTCCTCTTCCTCTTCTCTGTGCACACATCGAGTGTCCTCTTTCTGAATACTTCCGACGAAAAGGACACTCCCGCTAGCTTTAGTGGTCGCTCTGTTAACTATGTAAAAGAAAAAGTATATATATGTATATATGTATATACATCAATACAATATGTCTATATATCCCTTGTTTTTACTCGTTTTTCCACATTTTCTACATTTATTTCCTCCTTCCGGTTCCTTCGACATCCCTTCAAACGATCAGTCGCCATTTCTTATCCTATTAAATTCTTTATTTCCCATGTAACGTTGCAAGTAATGAAATAAAATTAATAATTTTAAGATAAATGAAAAGAAATTGAAGAAATATAAAACGATTTAATGTATTTTAACTTGCTAAATGAAAAATGTAGAGATTTGAAACGATTCGATTGATTCTAGAAAACAAAAGAATTTCATCATTATTCTCGTCGTCGTCATTGTTATCGGCGTCGTCGTCAAATATACGAACATAATTCGATCCAATTATTGGAACGTAAACTATATTTAAGCCGGTGGGCTTCTGTAATGGCGCAAACCGCCGTCGACCGTTTCGATTGATCGAGTACTATGGGTTCACGCGTGGTACCGATCTCACGAAATATCGAGCACCAAAAAAGAAAAAAAAAGAAAAGAAAAGAAGGAGAAAAAGAGGAAGTTCGAAATGGTATCGAGCAACCCTAGCCACGAGGGATCTCTTATAATCGTCGAACTACACCGCAACGAGATCGCAATGGCCATCGAACTACATCGGAGATTCTCTCCAGAGGCACCTACCTTCATTTCGAAGGGGATGGCCCAGTAATAGCTTCTCGGGATATCGTGATCTCTAAATTCGAGCCCAAAGGCTAACAGGATAGCCATGGTGGTAGGCTGCGAGAGCCTTTTCTGGATTTACGAGCTAAAACGAAGCAAGCACACGAAACTGGTCACGTGGCTCTTAGATTCTTCTCCTCTTCTTCTTCTTCTTCTTCCCACACTCGCAATCCTATCCTTTTTTTTCTCTTTTTGACGTCAATAAATTCAAATTATTTTGTCCTACCTTCGTCTCTTTCTCTTTCTCTTTCTTTCTATTTGTTTTTCGTTGCCATCACTTACATATAATAAGCTATTCTTAAATTACAAATGATTTCATTTTAACTAATATTAATATATTTTATTATGTAAATATAATTTACATTTTTCTTTTTAATTTGCTTTTATTAATCCAAGTTAGTTTATAAATTATCGTAAATTTAAGATATCTTATGTTGCATATGTATATTTATAATTAATTGTGTATATTATTAATTATATATCTGGTCATAAATATACTCTAATCTATCTCTCTCTTTTTTTCTTCCCTTGTTTTCTTTTTTATCGTTAGAAACGTTCCACTCTATTCGCTCTTGACACACCGAAAACAATAATACATTAATCTGCGGAATTGAAAATTTGTAAATGAGACGCGCTTAGTCGGTGCCTTTTGATGATTTTCATAAGATTTAGAGCGCGAAGCGTTCACACGTCTCTTCATGTTTATAGATTTTTACGACATTACTGAACGTACTACGCTCCGCCCCATGTTTCCTTCGTTTTTCACCACTCTCTTCTTTTCGAAGTCAAACTTAAAATTTTTTCTTTATTTGTACAAGAAGTCTGAACTTTTTAAAACGCTATCTCACGTTCTTTTTGACATCCCCGCGTCCTCGATGATCGATATATCGCTGTAAAAATGATGGAAAATTCAAAATACAAAGAAAAGGCGGAAATAAAAGAATGTGAGTCGCATATGGTGAGTTAGAATAATGGGTTGCAGAAGTATTATGAACTTTTATTAAATATATTTTTTAATTTAATTTAATTAAAAAAATAGCGTTCATTAAAAATATATCGTGAAACAATTAAAACATTTTCATTATAATTAAATAGAAACGAAATGTACAAAATACAAATTACAAGATAGAAAATTGGAAGAAATATATCTTTTAAAAGTATTCCTTTAAAAGCCAATGTTATGGGGTACGAAGGAATCACTCTATATCAAAGATTTTCAAAAGGTAATCTACGCGAATGCAATAATATCTTTAACCCTGATTCGTTCCACGTCTTTAGTGCTCAGAGATCGTTCTACCCCTCGGATTTAACGAAACGATCTCCAATGGGTCGGTTTTTTTCGGGCGTCTCGATAGATGATATGATTCGATGCTTACGCCCCGAAATGTGTCCCATAAAGCATCGATGGTGAAGGCGCTCGTGAAGTATGAGCGTACGAGAAGAGAATGAAAGAAGAGCAGAGAGAAGACTTGAAGCAAGTTGGTTGTCAGGAGGGATAACGGTTTTACCTGTGCACCAGTTTTCAGGGTTCACTCGACCTAGTCGGCTCCTCGATCACAGATATTTAGGGCAGGACCTCTCTTTCACCGCGACATCATTCAACGACTTTTCTACCTGCCTCCTCCTCTCCTTGCCACTCTCACTCGCTCTTGTCGGTCCCGAATGAGAGAGGAACCAGCGAGAAAACCCGATCCAGATACAACGGGTGGCGAGAGAACACGAGAGCACTTTTGATATGTTTCATTTTTCCTATCATGGAATTCAACTATCATTGAATCGACTTTATTCTTAAAATTTTAATTTATATTATCTGTGTTGTTTCTTTAAATTAAAATTGTTTATTAAACTATTTCTATTATTCTGACTAATATCAACATTGTTTTTTATTCTAATCTCAATTAATTTTTCTTTATTGATTTATTGATTTAGTTAGGACACCCTGTATACATGGATAATCCGCATACATAACTCGCACTTCGTCTATTTTTTCTAAACTCGTACCGTAAAGCCCATACTATAAATTCGTTACAAGAGCTTAGAGAAAAAGATTCCGGAGAGGAAAAAACGATCTCTTTCCTCCCCTTATAGCCCGAAATGATTGCGGAGTTAGAATCAAGGCCTAATGCTATTCTATGCTAACAATACAGGCGACAACAATGTCCTCTTTTTTCCGACCTGGATTTGTCCCTTTCGAACGAGTTTCATTCTCGACCTGCTACCTGCCAAATGTGAGTACTAGTAACCGTGACCCGTATTTTTTTGGAGGATGAGTGCGAGTGCAAGAAAGTGGAAAGAAAAAAGAAAGAGAAAAGAAAAGGAGGTGCTTCCGATCGTGGAATGCATAATTATTCTACAATCAATTTTTTCCTCGCCTTTTCTTTTCGTCTTCGAAAGAGATCGCAATTCATTTGAAAATTTGCATATCTGAACGACCCCAGGTAAATACAAAATTTGCTGTGTAATTTGTATATCATTAATATCCTTAAATCGTATTCTATGAAAAGTCCTTGTTGTGAGAATTAAATTTTTTTATTTGAGTTTTAATAAACGATATTTAAAAATCTCGTGCAAAATTGCTTCCGTTTAAAAACAAAAGTGCTTTTATCCTTAAAGTTAACTCAATTTGCTCTTAAATAACGATTAATCGTAAGAAAAATTAAAATCTCTTTTATAAAAGATCAACGGTACAAGGTGATCTTTATTTTATCTGAGACACTCTTATGTGATTTAATTCTCATCAAAGTGGTACCCTTGAAAAGTTGATGTGAATTAGCTCAATTGAGAAATGACCAAATAAATTTTCGTCTGGCATATCTTTGTCATTTATTTCGATGTTTTGTAATCGTCATGGTTATTTATTATTACACACGAGATTGCTACAACTTCTTTTTGGTAGCACCCGGAAGCGACGGATCGTCAAAATTACGTTCGATCATGTTAATAGCAGGTTCGCGGAGAGAACGGAAAGAAAGTCAAAGAGAATTTCGGTCTTCTCCTTCGTGGCTCACTCGGGGATAATTGCTTTTGATTTTGTGACAGACAGTTTCAGATCTCCTTTTGCCTTCTGGAATAAACAAGAAGAAGAACGATGAGAAAGTTTCTTTGGCGTTAAAACTCGATAAAAGGACTTCGGCGTTCTTTGAAATAGTCGGTTACTAACTTTAACTTAAATGGTTACATTTCCGGAGCTCTTAAGTCAAGAAGTTAGCTATTTAACCCGGATACTTTTAGTGGGAAAACGTGAGTCCTTCAAAAATTTCTCAAGAGGATCCTTATTCGAATAGAGTAACACTCGATGGCTTCAACAACAATTCACGATCCCTACTTATTTATTTAATAATATCCAATATTCAAGTTTGAATTATATTAGAATATTTTTCTTACTTTTACTTTAATTGTTTTATATTAATTTATGGATATTTTTGTCTTTCATTTTTTTTTTTTTTTTTTTTTTTTTTTTTTTTTTTTTTTTTTTTTTTTACGAAACTTACTTCTGTTCAAAGCATTCTTTTGACCATGCAACTTTGTGGATACAGATGCTTCAAATTTTTTGCTAAATCCTTGTATCGATTACAGGAAAGAACAGTGAAACGTAATGGAACGCGAGAATATTGGTAAAGATCTCGCACGCGCTGTTCAATATCCCTAAACGGGAGTTCTAATTTTCAAAAGGTCCGTCGTTGCACCTATCCAAGATATCGATTTCACAAGGAAACAAGGAAAAATTCGGTATACGAGCACATTAATAGTTACCATGCTGTGTTTATCCTCACTGGTTTACGCCTGATCGATCGTTTTAGAAAGCGAAGCCGACGATTTTTTCTTCAAAACAAAAAAAAAAGATTTTTCGCTTGATTTTTCACTATGTTTTCTAATCCATCGGCATCTGTCAAGTTTTTCTCTAGTTACAGGTAATACGATACATTTTATTTTTCCCGTTGCAAGAAACAGATGTCTTTGTGCTCTTTTTCTTTCTATAATAATATATATATATACAATTAAAGTTATTAATAAATTAGAGTCATAACTTAATTGTTTATAACCTGTACACAGGAATTATCAATATGTCCATCCTACCAACTATATTCATTTTTATAATTATGTAATATAGTAATATAACTTTTTTTTACTTTTTAACAAGAATAACTTTCTTTATAGGGATATAAATAGCATAGTAATAATAACACTTGCAAAATTTAATAATAAGATTTGCTAATAATAGAAAAAAAATTCAAAGAGAATTTCTAAAAATTTATACTTTCATTGATATATCTGATTTCCCTTCCTACTTTAATCTTTTTTCACTTAGGTGAAAGCGAGTACATGAAACAGACATAAAAATTTTTATTACTTACAGTAGCTAAGGTTCAACAGCAAAAAATTCGTGCGAAGAAGCATGCCGTTGTCGAAGTCTTTTTTGTTTGTTGTTTCGTAGTTTACGATCGACGGCCCGCGAAAGAAATATCACGGGCGCCTTTAAATTGTTAAGATTTTACTTGAGTTTGACCAAGTGAGAGAAACCGTAACAAGCATACACTCTTAATAAACGACAGATGGTCGGATGCTAATTAGAAAGGATTTTTCTCTTCGTTATTATTTTCCAAACGATCGCCATAAAACGGACAAGTAATTTGTAGTAAGAAATGAAAAATGAAGTCATAAACATGATCGACACTGTACACATCTGTTTTCGTATATATCCATATTTTTCTATTCTTTTTATTTTTTAACATAGTTAAATATATCAACTATTTTGCCATAGGTAGTAGCTTCGATGATTAATATGATTATCAAATCTTAAGTCATCCGAAGACGTAGTCGTTGAAAGTCTCCTGATAGAATAACAGTGAAGTTTCACACATATCGCGTCGCAACTTCCACCTGCGAAACTTGCTTATCCGCAGGCGAAAACTCTTACATTTCGATTTAAAATTATATATTTCTTATAATATATTCGATATAAACATGTTTTTGTTTCATTCATTAGATCTAATGAGCCTTTACTAATATTCAGTACTGATTTTTCATTATCGATTTACTAAATTGGCAATTGCAAATAAAAATATTATAATTGCATCTAATAAAAAGAAATATATAAAAAGACGTATATATACGTTTGATTGACGTGATATATATTAATATAATTTTATAAAATTGTTGAGTAAATGATAGTCACTATTATCGGCGTGTATTCTTATTCCAACTTACAAGGAACGTTGACGTTTGAGTTATAAGATACTACAATCAAGTGTTCGTCAAATAAAGTTTACTGATTGGTAAAAGCATACAATTAGAAGGCATCCCTCCATAATTATTATACATTCTTATGATATAGTGTATCGTGATTATATTTGTTGGAATGTAAGAGAATAAAGAATGAAAAAGAAAAGAAAAGATAAGACGAAAATGAAGTCAGAAACCAAGTAGAAGCTTCTCAACCAATTCGCACCTTTCCTTTTGCATTATTCAATAATTATCGGTTCGAACGAGTTGAACGATCAATAAAACTCGATCAAGAAGAAAGAAAGAAGAGAAAAGACATGGAATTGAGAAAGTGGTTTTGTTACAATATTGTCGTCTTCGTGAATTGTTAACGAGCTTATTTTCGAAAGGGACCATCTCCGATGAGCTATCATCTTTTCAAATTATAACTTATTGCAAAGGATACTGCGTGATCGGCGTCAATCGACTTTACGTGGAATGCGAGAGCGGAGTAACGAGAAGAAGAGGGAGATACAGAGGAACAGAAAAAGAAAGAAAATCGAGAAAAAAGGGAAAGGAAAAGAAAATGAAAGGAAAAGAACGAAAGAAAAAGAGAGAGGAGAAAAAGAAAGAAAACGAAGGAAGACGGACGTAGAAGGCGAAGAGGAGGAAGAAAAAGAAGAGAAAAAGGAAAAAAGAAAACGAAAAGAACGTCAAAAACGAAGAAGAAGCTCCCTGGTAAAATGTTCCTTGCGGCCGGGCACGATCTTGTGGCGAAAATAATGAAAGGGAACCGTACCTCTTCTCTCTCTCTCTCTCTCTCTCTCTCTCTCTCTCTTTCTCTCTCTCTCTCTCTTTCTCTCTCTTTCTCTCTCTTTCTCTCTTGGACTCACTCACACTCTGATGTTTGGTCTTCTCGAGAACGATTCGATCATGGCCACGTACGTGCCTGTATTAACGCGTGTATTCGACCACCAAACGGTGGCGTGTGCGCGCGAGCACGTTTACTCATACCAACTTGG
This sequence comes from Vespa velutina, assembly GCF_912470025.1. Lineage (NCBI taxonomy): Eukaryota > Metazoa > Arthropoda > Insecta > Hymenoptera > Vespidae > Vespa > Vespa velutina. The sequence continues at coordinate 7,424,645 of NC_062191.1, forward strand.
AAGGCACACGACTCGTCTCGATGTGAACACATTTACACAGATACAAAGATGCACTCGAAGGTGCGCGCGAGCATGCGAGCGTTCGAGCACTCGAAGCAAGTCGCCCAGATAATTTGAAAGCGATCCGATCTTCTTGGGCAGCTGCCTGCCTTACGCGTAAAATATTCAAGAACTGGTCCCCTCTTACTTGCGTTAGTCGGTTTGTTAAGCAAGACGATGACGAAGACTCATCTTAAACTTAGCCGCCGATCACGCTTCTCTCTCTCTCTCTCTCTCTCTCTCTCTCTTTCTTCCACCTGATGTTAATATAAATAAACGAAAATCATCTCACGTTCGAGTATCAAGATGAGTACTTCTTCGATCATTTTAACCACTTAGAATCTTCTTCTACGATCGAAATACAAGTAGGTAGATACCTATTACTAACGTCAACGATCTTCTTCGACCATGATTCTCGATTACTCGCGTGCGACACATGAAATTATCGATCTCTCGTTTTTTTGTTTCTTTTTCTTCTTTGTTCATCGTCGTGGCAGTTTAATGCAACGAACGAATTGGATCGTTCCTTCGAGGTAGAACGTGTATCAGCATTTTGTAATTACGATGTGGAACCTTAATGGGATCGATTAATCGGCGAGCAGAAGAAAAATCTCATTGATTTGGTTATGGTTTTTCGTTTTGGTCTTCTTCATTCGAAATGAGAGTAATAAAAATGATGCGATATTCAAGTTGAGGAAGGTAAAGCTTTGTAACTGGTTGTGGATGAATGCCCGCGAGACGCTTCAAAAGGAATATTTCGAAATATCGTCGAAGTAATATATCGAAGTTGAAAATCTCGGCAGGCTTAATGATCTTTCCGAGAAATCAGCATCTTTAATAAAACCAAAGTACGCTTGTACTATACATATGAATGACGAAATTAAGGGATTTCGGTTTGTAAAAGTAAAAGTCATTACGTGCTTGCGCCTTCGTCGATGTACATGTAAGAATTAACATATTCGAAAGAAACAAGGAAAAGAGAATTCAGAAAGGAGAAAAGAAACGATTAAAAATTCTGAAAGAAAACTTATATCAAATTTAACGATATCCATTTACCAATTTACCTTATCTACTTCATTAATCGTTCTACTGATATTCAGTATACGTACACCAGGAATAATAAAGTTATAAATGATTTCGTAGTATAAAAACAGCGAGATAAGGGTATACGAGCTATAGGCTTTTGAATAAGTAGTCCTATGGAATCGATTCATATTAAATTTTTGTAAAAAAAAAAAAAAAAAAAAAAAAAAAAATTGACGAAGTAGAAAATATGGAAAAGAGCTTCGCTATGGTCACGAATACTTTACTTTCCTCTCACGTTTCTATCAAGAATGCAACGTGGCGACGCGTCTTGTTGAGAACGTGCGAAGATCCGACGGCAAAATGTTTGACGAGGTAGTTTCTGCAAGGTCGAATACGATCAAGCACATACTCAATACAATGTTAAGTGTTCCGCGAAACGTTATAGGATGACAAGAAGGACGACTAAAGAAAGCATGATAGCATGTCACAGTAGTCTCGCGTACTATGTACCTACGAATTTTAATTCCCTCTACAACAAGTATATACAAATAAAACGTAACGAAAATGAAATATATATTGCATTGAAGATGCGTGATCTTTCGTACTGTGAAAAAACTTTTGCAACGTTCAAGGGGAAGTATCGTTTATGCAGAACATCACGGTGAAAGGTATAATTCCTCTCACGGAGCGTGGAATTGAAATTCGCCACAACTGGTGGCCCTTTCCCTTCCCATTTTCACGGACCACGAATCAGAGTATCTTGAATAATCGTCGTCGTTTCTTCGACTCTTCCTTTCTCTCACTCTCTCTCTCTCTCTCTCTCTCTCTCTCTCTCTCTCTCTCTCTCTCTCTCTCTTTCTCTCTCTCTCTCTCTTTCTCTATTTGCCTGTCTTTCTCATGGATATCCATTGATCTGAGAACTCGAATTTCGATCCCTTTTACGGCCCTTTCGCGGTCAAGAAGAAAAAAGAGTTGCGGTTCGTCCAGGTGGTACCACCTACGTTAACTCGACAAATAGATTCGTTCAGCGAATTGACGTGCCGAGTCTCGAGGAACCCTTTTTCCTTGGCGAGTCCGACGATGACTGCAACATTTTTGAGACTTTCGATCTCTCCACCACTCTTTTCTCTCCTTCCCTTTTGCGTTTCCTTCGCCGGCTCGCTTTTCGATCTCGAATATCGACACGCTTTGCATGCGTTTCTCGCTACCCTTGTCTTTTCTTTTTGGTTTGAAAGAATACCCATTTGAATCTTAGGTTATAAATAGTTCTTGGGTTTACCCTATAAACGATTCGACTCTGACTCGGAGAATTTTACAAGGTTTCTTTTTCGACGTAGGTAAAAATATGTAATATATTGTACAATCGAATATAATGAAATACTTAATTATGTTATCATGATATTACAATATTGATATCGTTAAAATAAAATAACGAAGAAATAATATTTTTAAATACGTTTACGATGAATGAGGATCCTCAAATGTCATGATTTTCTTTTCTGAAATAAATAATTCTTCTTTTCTAAATAAGAAACTAAATTTAGTATGTAATCCTTTTATTATCATATTTTTAAATTATTCTGAATTATTCGTTTAATGATATATTGTATATACTCTCAAATTGTTACAACGATTTATCAAAATTAAAACCCAGACACAATTAATATACTCATTGTCTGCGAATATGACAACACAAATCGAAGCCAAGAAAGTGTCCAGCTGAGCTGAATGGACTTTTCTGAACGGTGATTAAAGAAAAAGCGAATTTGTTTCGCGCCGTAGTCTGACGTTTCTCAGTAGTCTCTCGAAGACGCGCGCTCATTTCTCCCTCGGATTTCGATATCGAAAGCCGACCTCGATCTCTCGCGCTCTCTCATGCCGAGCAAGAGATCGAAAAAGGTAAAGAAAGAGGATGGGGACGAAGAGAAGATTCGGGCACGCCTTCCGCGATACACCGAGAAAAAGAGGATCCGAGAAGGTGGGTAAGAGGGTGAAGGAGAAAGAAGGAGGCTCAGTCATGCCAGTGCACGGTGAAATCAATTGATAATTACCTGAGACGGGAAGAATCCAGTAATTAATCTCGCGGTAGTTCGCTTGCGGGACGCGTGATCTGCGCAAAACTCGCTTTTGCTGGATCCTTCTCTCTCTCTCTCTCTCTCTCTCTCTCTCTCTATCTTTCTCTTTCTCTCTTTTTCTCTTTTTCTTTCTCTTCCTTTTTTCTTTTCTTTTTTGTCATGGTAATTATTTATTTGATCGCCGCGTGGTGCCCTGTAGACGGAGATCGATCGGAAGCACACAAAAAAGCGCAGGATTCGTGCCATGGTACCGTACAATGTTACAGCACTACGTTACACTCTCAGATAGGCTTCTTTTCCTTTTGCTCACCGATCGATAACAACTTTTCATTATACCCGTGTCGTATTTTCGAAGCTAATAAATCATACGTGATATTTTCGCCATTCGCCTTATTTTCTTCCATTCCTGATAATTATATCCGATTGATCGGCTCATTGATCGTAAGAGAAGAGTTCGTATTTTAATATTGATAATTCATTCTTATAATGGATTGAAATTATTTTCTTTATTTCGCTTTTTTAATATCGGATTTTACGCTTTCCATACTGATAAAAGCATTTTTATCATGGTTATTTATATTTTAATAGAATAAAAATTAAAATGTATTAACAAGTTTCAAACAAATCTTTATTTAATTTATAAGCGATTCTAATATATATATATATGCTAAAGCTTGAAAATAATTGATAACTTTTTGTTTATTAAATCTAAATTAATTTTGTTGTATAATAAAAGAGAAGCAACACTTTTCAATTTTGATTGAGATAAATATAGGAAAATGGTCATTTTGATCCTGTTTCATTTTCAATGGTTAGTCTTCTTCACCTGTATTTCAGCCTTTAACGAGCCATTTTCGAGACGGGCCGCGGCTATATCCCGGGGTGAGCGCGGCTAATTATTCACCGGCGTACCATTTCCTGCTGGAAAGTGGATTACGAGATCTTCCCTGGTGTGACGAGGAACGAAATGGAGAGAAGAACGAAAGAGAGATAGAACGATTCTGTTCGTTAATACCCATTACATGCTCCCGTAACCGTGTTTGCATACTCGCGAGTTGACTATACCAGCTATCGTTAGATTAACGAGGCGCATTAATTATTTTCACTCGCAGTATCATCTTTGGACACCCCATTGAGACTTCTTCTCCACAGGACTCTTCTCATTCAAAAGGATCTCTTCGAGTTCTACTATTTCTTCACGATCTTTGAAACTCGAAACTCGCCGACTTCGTTCCTTCGAATGGATTTTTTCTGGACGACGGCGTCAAATATACATACATCGACGATTAATTGATTTTTCATAGTATTTTGCCTTTATTAATGGATAGATTACTCTTTTACAGATATACATAGATAATTTAAAAAAAAAAAAATAGAATATGTTAATCTTCTATATCAAAAAAAAAATTAAAGTTTTGAAACTCATTTCTAACAATTACATTATCGAGTTCATACATGAGTTTTTCTTCTGAGTCGATAACTAAGAACCAGGTATATGTACGTAAATTAAAATAATTTTCTTTTTTAAAAAAGATAATTTTTTTTTTTAAGCATAATTGTTAGATATTTATGGTAAGAAATGAAATTTAATTCAGTCGTATATAAAATATTTCAACACTTATACTTAAAATGTATAATTAAAATATATGACGTATATTTTCGAAATTTAAACTAAAAACGTTAATCTCGTAATTAAACTAAAAATTGTTAATTTCCGAAGAATAATTAAAAATAAAAATTAAATATTAACGCTTAATATTCAAAAAAAAAAAAATCTCAGAATAAATTATACGTTTTTTTATCGTCGAATGTCACTGTCTTTGATCGCAAGAGATGACATTTATTCGCATCCTGCACATTCGTAAAAAACGAAGCAGGTAAAGGATGTCATTGTAGGATAAAGTAGAAGAAAAGAAAAAAGATAACATAACGGAACATAAAGAGGGATAGAAACGGGGATGCTACGAGATAATATAGAATTTCAGAAAGGGATGCAACATCACGCGTAGTAAAAAAAAAAGGAAAACTCTTTTTTTTTCTTTTTAAGGTTTTTTTTTTCTTTCTAAGGTTTTTAAGGTTTTTTTTTTTCTTTCTAAGGTCTCTCCTCGATCGAGATCGTTCGGGACCAGGTAAGAGGATAGAGAAACGCGAGTTTTGACAGGACGGTGATGCAATGATTTACCGGTGAAACGAAGCGAGGGAGAACGGAAAAAGTCGTGGATGAATAAAGAGAAGAGAAAAAGCGAAAAGAAAGAGTAGCGAGCCAGATGAAAACTTAATACGTTTCCGTTAGAGGCAGCTGAATGGTGGGAGCAGATCGATCTTTGTTTTCCTTGATATCCTCCATCCTCTGTATCCTGGAGGCCTCGATAAAAATCTACGAGACGTTTCTACGTGATCAACTTCGTGGGAGTTGTTCAACGTATTATAGTTTTGTATAACATCATTAATATTTTTAGATTAAAGATATTTTAGTTGATATTGTTATAAAAATCACATAAAATTTAGTAAACTGATAAAATATTTCATCTACCTTTTAAATAGAATTTTTCATTTTTTTGGAAATTGAAATAATTTCGATATGGTTAAACAAACAAAACAAACTTAAAGAGAAGTGTATATATATATACATGTATAGAATTACATTTTACATTATATTGTATAGAAACATATTTTTATATAATAATGATAAATACATAATTACGTAAAAAATTGATTACATTTGTGTCGACTTCGATTTTTAATGTTTAAAACCGAACTTTTCACACATACTTTTTAAAAATATCTATAACTAAGAACATCCATAATCCTAAGCGGATTTATGCTGACTCATTATTACCAAAAATCATGCTAGAACTTATAAGAAATTATAAGTTCCTATTCAGAAACCATCAGCTAAGGAAAGCTTAGGGTATGAGAAAATCTCGGCCGACCTTCTATTTTCATATTTTCTCACGAGAGGAAAGGCCCTTTTACCGGGCTCTTGAACTGTTCTATGGGTTTTGTAGCCAGCAATTTCGGTATTCACGACGTCGCGTCGTTCACTTTAAGATTCCAACTCGCGCAAAAGGGGAAACTGCGTATCTCGTCGGACATTGACACGTCGCTGACATTAATCGCCTAATTTTGCGTTTTCTCTCTCTCTCTCTCTCTCTCTCTCTCTCTCCTACTTATTGAAAACATATCCAAAATGAATTTTATTTATTTATGTCTCGTAGTCTGACTGGTAACTTTCTACTCGAAAGAAAATGATTATAATTTATACTCAAATTCGACAATTAAAATCTTACAAATAAGTTTTAAAGTTCTAACTTTTTGTTATATTTAATTGAAATATTCATATCTTTGTGCCTAACTATAAATTAAAATGATATTAAGATAAATAATGATTGCAAAAATATATGAAGATATATTATAAAGTATTAATAAAGAAAAATACGACCTGATGCATAAATCATTCAAAATGAATTATGCACAGACAATCCAAAGGATTAATATGACGATTAAGGAAATTAAAAATTTTAGGATATTGTAAAAAAAAAAAACATTTGGAACATTTGAAAACATTTTGAAAAGTTAATTGCAAAGTTATATAAAATATTTTCTTAAATTTCGAATTAAAAAGAAAGTTTGAAAAAAGAACAGAAAACAAATTTGTAGGAATGAATGCGAGAAGAAAGATAGAAGATAGAGGGAGACGATAGAGGACGGAGACGACGCGTGAAAAGCAAACGATCGCGTAGAAGAAGATAAGAGGGAGAGGAAACTGACTTGCGTCTCGACATAAGACGCGTGGCAAGGTGTCGCGACGGAGGTCGCTGAAAGGGGGACGAGAAGAAAAAAGATAAGAGTAAAAGAGAGAGAGAGAGAGAGAGAGAGAGAGAGCGCAAGAGAAAAAGAGAGAGATGTTCTGCGGTGTTTTGCTTATTCCCAATGCATCCAACGGGAGAAGACGAAGCGCCACGGGCCTTAGCAGGCTGCAACCGACGCGTGTGGGATTTACTAATTTCTGGAAGGACTCGAACGGCACGAGACCTCTGTTCTGCATCCTGCCAAGTATATCCGATCAAATATCGTATGCGGTAGCCGTTCCGTGCACGTATATACGATGTATATACCTTCTAGACATCGCGATATCGTCCGATGCGGGACAAGGCGCCTGTTTTCTTTGTATCTTTCTACCCTTTTCCTTATTATTCGTTTCAACGAACTCAACGATCACCTTCCTAACATGTAACTTACGATAAATGATGTTTTGACAGTGTTAGAATACTTGCGATTTACATGAAAACAAAGAACTATTGATATATTTTACAATTGAATTTGTCTTTTGAAGTCTTGAAAGTGAATATTATTTTTTTTTTTTTCTTTTTAATGAAGTTAAAGTTTCAATTTGATGTTCGAAATAATATCTTGTTATCGTATTGTTTTGAACCTTCGATTTATTTGATGGATTTTTGTAAAACAAATGATAAAGAAAAGGAAGAATCACTTAGAAACAATTCGACGTTGATTTTTCAAGCGGCTTCTTTCGTTGAGAAGTTCCTTTTCCGTGAGATGTTTACATTACGTTTACGAGAGATAGACCGAAGAGATAGAGAAGGCATTTCCTGAGTGCGAGAAGGGGACAGATAAAGATGGGCGAGAAAGAAAGAGAAAAAGAAAGATGAAGAGAGAAGCGCCAACAACGGGTCGATTCAACGAACTACTTGGTTCTCTCTTTCTCTCCCTTTTTCTCGTTTTCTTCCTTTCTCTCTCGTTTACTGTTTTTTTTTTCTTTTTTTTTTTTTTTTTTACCTTTTCTTGAACAAATATCGGACAGTATCTAAGCCTGTATAGGCGGCAAGTTGCAAGTCGAGGGTTGCGATAGCACGTGCCATCTATCTCCATTGCTCCGTTTCTTGTGCACCAGTATTACGTTCTTGCGCCGATCCGTTCGACTGCGTTTTTACATCGTTCTTTGTTTCCCTTTCAATTTTACGATCGTTGCTTGTTCACCCTGTAATATATGTAAATTACTTCAACACCATATGTTGTTTGATTACATTTATTATATAATTAGAATAACAAAATAGGTATAGTGTCTATTAAATTTCAATAAAAAAATATATAGCTGTCATTGTAATAAGATAATTATTATTTTATAATTTTAGCATAAAATGTTTCACGTTCCATTATTTAATAAATGTTATTTTGCGATAATTACATGATTTCAAAAATAATTTGCATGAATTCCTTTTGCCTTTCGTAAAGCGATTTAAATAATTTTGAGACTGAATTACGAGATCGAGCTATCATTTCGAGCTTCGAACAGTCAATTTCTCGGTTAAAGATAGAGTCAAGAAAAGAATCGTTTACAGAAGAGGCAATTTGAACGCATTCAACACGTAGAAATACGCGTGTTGTAAATGTATCCTAAGTACCGTAACTACGGCCGTCTTAAAGCGAAACTTTGAATTCATTTGCGCGCATTGGCCGAACGGAAAACAAGCTGATTATTTCGTGGCAAAAGCGCAAAAAGAAGTTCGTTCTCCGATGGCTGTTCTTTTAAAGGATCGCGTTATGCATCTTAACGATCGGGTTCTCGATGCGAAGCGATATTTATGGCCTCTACCACGTTGCCGACGCTCGTGCATTATGGTCGGGTGTACGTGCATACAAACCATAACCCATCCGGTACTCCTTCGCCATGGGCGCCGACGTTTTGATACGTACCGACCGAATGAAACCGATCTCTAATTCGACGAAAGCGATAACGATATCATCCATGATTCGCTTCTATGAAATTGACAGTCGATTTATTTCAATGAATATATATATATATATAAATTTTTTTTTTTAGAAGAAATATCAAGTAAAAGCGTTTTAACGTTATCGTCTCTTACCTTGAATTTTCTCCTATAACGATATATTTATTACGTTATATATTAGTTTGCAAATATTATTAAGTCATAATCTTATATATATTAACGAATTAATAGATATTAATCAGATGTTAAAAAGCCTAACTTTTAAAAGATATTTTCTCTTATTGTTTAAAAAAAAAAAATTTGTAACTATTTCAATATAGCAACAAAAGTTAAAAATTATTTAGCAATAAATTAGTTATTTTAAAAAGAATTATAAAGAAATTTTGAGAAAATCTCGACTCGTCCTTGACACACGTTCATTTTGTCGTGGAAGCGAAACAACCTCGGAGACTCGGAGAAACGTCAGATTGGGAAACACACAAAAAGATCGGTAAAAAAAAAAAGAAAGAAAAGAGAGAAATGGAGAAGTCTCGACGATGTTACGGACCGACGACGACCGTCGGTGTGCAAGCTTTTTATGTGATTCCTCCTTCTACTTCTCTGTCGTTTTCATTCCTTTTTTTCTTTTTTTTAACCAAGGATTCTCTCGACACGTTCGAACGACTTCAAAAGCGATCGCTTGATTCGAAAGCACTATGCGACGGGATAAATTCCGGACCCCCACGGACGATGATTTTACGGTCGAAAGATCGTATCTACGAGCTTGATTCGATCTTTGCCGAGCCGAGAAAACGACAATGCGATCGGTAGAAAAACTCTGTTGACGGGTTTCAATACTATGATTTCTTCTATGATCCTTGCCGCAGAATTCGTATGGATCGCCTTCTTCCAACGTTATCGATGTTTTCAAATGGATACGATTATAGTTCCACGTATTCGCACTATTTACGAATCATTTGACCTTGTCGATGCGGAAGAAGTAAAATTTGTCTTTCTTTTATATACGTGTCACTTCTCTTTAACGGTCCTCTCATAAATTTCAACCTAACTTTTTCAACGATACGAGCCAATTTTTGGCAGGTCAAAAATTATTTTCTTTGACTGAGAATTTCAACAATATTTATATATTTTTATCAGTATCTTATAATTAAAATAAAATACGAATTATTTATATATCGATATATCGTATATTTATATATTAATATTCGTAGATGGATTTTGTGATGTGTGTGTTTTATTATTTAATTACAAGAAAACAAAAGTAATCATAAGTTATTAATTAACGTATCTGTCGTATTCACGTTAATCCGTGATAAAAAAAAAAGAATTAATTTTGATAAATTTATGATAGCACATAGATATAATTAATTAGTATTATTATTATTACTATCATCATTTTTATGTTTTTTATTGTTGTTATTAGTATTGATATTGCTATTATTAAGCGAGTTATCCAAGTTGGCACGCGCTCTCTCGACGAAGCCGCCTTCGTAATTCGTGCAAGTGTTAAGTAGCGCTCGAGCGGCACGGTCACCTGCCTTCACGCTGGAGTGACTTGTAAATCACTCCACCGAAACTGGGGTACGTGCCGCTACAGGACACAAAGAACAAGAAGGAAAAAATTAGGGGAAAAAGAGAGAGCCTTAATCGAGGCAAAACAATGTGGCTCAAGTGAAGAGTTTCAATGAAGAAAAGTCAATTCTTTCTTCCGGTCTTTTCGTATCCAATGCACAGTCGACAAATTTATGACGAAAAAAGAACGAAAGAAATAATAAACAAAAATTCTATTGTTATTGCATTTTTTATTCCAAGATAAAAAAATGTACATTTATGCTCATTTTCATTTCATACGTACATTTATTTTATTTTCGAATTTCATTTTAACATTTCTCTTGTCGTGTATACACAAAACAAACTATTAATATTAATTATCAAAGATAAATGAAAGGAGAAGCGTTAACATTTATATCTTAATAAAAATTATTATTCCAATATTACTTTTTATATAATAATTCATGTTAACGCACATATAGGGTGTGTGTAAAAAATATAGTTGATATGTCATAAATAATTTAAAATACAATAAATCGGAAATAATGTTAAGAATAATGTAAAAGCAAAAAAATCCTTCTTCAACTTTTAATGAAAAAAAAATGAATTTTTCAGTAGGACCAAATCTCATAAACGTGTTCTGATGATTTTGATAATGATAAATACAAAAAAATTATGACAATTCTGTAATTAATGATCGCAATGACCAGTAATTTCTTTTCCTCCCATTTGGGAATTATTCCTTCGGGATTCTTTTGTCGGTAGACGAAGCTGAAGCACGCGTGCTGCACGTGCCTCTGCGAGAACGTGACTCGACCAGCATTGCGCCTTATATGCGCGTTAACCGTCTTATTTAGTTCGCTTCGAGTCGGCGAGCTCCCTGCAAAACAAAAGCGTCATCCAAGCTCCCTCGGGTATTGAAGCTCAAAATCGCGTCTCGTCGTGATTCTGACCTAAAAGTTTCTTTAAGCCAACTCGCATTTAAGACTTCAAAAACAAATACGTATCTTAAAGTTCTTTATTCGAATTGTATTTAGGCTGGTCTAAATCTAAATGTAATTTAATTTTTTTAATTTGTGAAATAAAAACAATCAATAAAGTCATATGATGAAATCGAATAGCTATATTAAATAATATAAATATTATCCGACTTAATTATTCAAATAGGATTGAGATATTATGTTAATTTAATGCAAAGACAAGAAAAATCGAGCTTCTCCATCTTGCTGGATGTAATGTACAGACATAAAACATATATACAATTATATACAATACAAACGATCAATTTCTACAATGTATATTCCTTATTTCAAAATACTTATGTCTTGTAATAAAGATTAATGAAAGAGTAAAAATAATCAAGGGCGCTAGAATTAAAAATTTTCACCCATAGAATACTTCTCTTGTTTCTTTTAGGAAACGCAAAAGACGAAGTTCCGGTTCACTTTCGAAAGGTCGAACTTGAATGATCTCATGTATGCTCATACTCCCTCTTCTCGTTACTCATCTTTGGCCTCTCAGAGAGCTTATAGCCCAGGATATCGGGTTTTAGCCTTTTTTCGTACGGTTACACATCCGATGCTCACCGTATGTCAGGATGGACCACCAGATGGTTCACGATCGTCTGCTTCGCCAGCTCTACCATCTGATGCCAAAACTTTCGCATTGTTTCTCTTGCATTCGAATTAATCTCGAAATAGACTTGTTACTAAGTACTCACTATTTTAATAAAATTATTACAAAAATTTAAAAGAATATTCATTATGATTAATTTTCCAATATTAATTGATCTCGAAAATACAGAAATATAAATAATATATTCAATTAGATTAAATGATAATTACTAATGATCTATGATGATTTTAATACGGATAAGAAAACATAAATAAAAATTTTCAATATGCATAAATACCTGTTATTTTGTTATTAGAGATTTGTTCAGAATTATTCGGCTTTTATCATAATTCTAGGAGATTTCAAGGTCACTCGAAATTAAAGACGATATTTCCGATTCGCCGTCGGAGATTCTCAATAGTGAACCTAAAAACGAAATTAGAGAGAAGAGTCTGTGGATTTTGTGGACTCGCGTATATTTTACCTATATAGTTTCAAGCTTGTCTGAAACGAAAGGTGGACGTTCGAGAATTCTACGGAATTCATTCGATCGAGAAGAATTGTGAACACATAAACGCGTACCAATTCTCTTCTTGATGTCTTGCCAATTTCTTTTTCTATCGAAAAAGAAGTCGTTGTTATTGTGTCTCGGTTGTTCTTTCTACTCGCAACCACGAGCGACTATCATTAAGGGGTTTAACCCCTGTGAAAGATGAAGAAGACGGAAGATGGGCGAGCCGCACCTATTAAAAGGCAGCCAATTTCTATCGTAAGGATAGATAATAATAGCGGAATGGTCTATGGGTTACACCATAAAATCCTTCGTAAACCGCAAGTGGTTTTGTCTTCGTCTTTTTTTATTCTTTTTTTCTTCTTCTTTTTCTTTCTTTCTTGTTCATTCTTCTTTCCCCTTTCGCACCGAAGACACGATCATAAACGGCATAAATGCCGATCGATAGACCGACTATATCTATTCTTCCTTTCCCTATTCTTCTTTTTTTTTGCTTATACATAAAAAAGAACTATTAGAAAAGGTATATATATAATTCATTATACATATATTACAATATATATTATAATTTAATAATATTATATAATTCATTATACATATATTATAATATATATTATAATTCATGCATACAACATGACACGATATTATAAAAGTCTTCAAAGATATTATTCTAAATATTTTCTGCATTGAAATCATCAAATTAAAATAATAAAAAGGGAACGTTTCATTGAATGTATTCAAAAGTGAAATAAAATAATCTCGTATAGATTATACCTTGTCTAATCATCGTTAAAGTAACGCTTATAATTTTAATGACACGCTATCATAGCGTTAATAAATGTCTTTGAGCATCGTCGTTTAAGCACGATGTCAATGAGAATAGCTAATTACGTCGTTCGACTTGATAAAATCATGAGACATAATTTTCACGTCGTCCATCTTAAATCATCGGATAAAAGTAGCTGCTATTGTTAGTTTACGACAACCTCGATACTCTTGCGGTTGAGCACGTACGACAAAAAAGAAAGAGAGAGAGAGAGAGAGAGAGCCGTAATACGCGCATAATACGCTCTCACTCTCAATTTCAACGACGAAGGCGAACTCGAAGCGAGTCGATGACGTTGCTGACGACAACAGCAACGACGACAGTAAAGACGACGGGCAGCCATTATTTCTTCGATCTCACGAGACGAGAGAGAAAGGGAAAGAGAAAGAGAGAGAGAGAGAGAGAGAGAGAGAATTGATAGGTACCAGTTTCGCAGTTCTTCGTGCTCGTATACACGTGCGATGACATGTGGTTGGCGCGCGGCAGACCGCTTACCCCCACTTTGCTCTCTTCTCGTTTTTTCTCTTTTGCCACGAAGACGCGTTACCCATATCGCGCGAACGGCCTTACCGCGAGAACCCACTGGCTTCCGGGGCAAAGAACCCATATAAATCGTATTTTGCTGGCGAAAGATATTCGGACTTGATCTTTTGGTTCGAACTTAGAAAACTTATTCAAAAAGAAATTTTTTTTTATATTTTATTTATTTAAAATATATCATTTTATGATTTTTCTAGACAAAATATCAAAACGAAAACAAATTTAAAGAACGAATAAAAAGATACATGATTTGTATCTACTGTGGATAATAACGTGTTGACGAACATCATCTGTACATGTGACAACCCGCATCAGATATATCAAGTAGTAGGGATAAGTTTACTTCTGAAACGCTAATACTATCATTAACCAGGATTCCAAGGATCAATAAAATAAAGAGATGCTTCGAAAATTACTTCTGCAAATCGTATATATTTCTATATTCTTTAATAATGATAAAAGCTACGAAATAGACTTATTTTAAATTTTATATAAAAACATTATATAAAAAGCGTATAGACGTATAGATTTTATAGATCTAGTCATCTTATGCTTATTTGATGAATATCATAAAAATCGACCGATCATGAAGTAAGTTATGTATTTATATTCAAAGATCTTTCCAATCGCAATAAAGTGAGTTTTACGATATAATAGTGATATAAAATCGATTTTATAGATCTGTAAACGAGTGAACAATATTTACAGGATGGGCATAAGATAACCAGATCTGCAAAATCTATATATATATATATATATATATATATATATATATAAACTTCTAACAAAAAATTTAAAAAAGGCTCATTTTATTATTGCTATAACAATAAACTGCATTCTGCAACAAATCTAGAAAAAGTTATCTAATTTTAAAAAATATCTAAATGAATCTCTATAATTCATTGTATAAATATCAGCAGTTAATTAAAAAGTACATAGTATAATCATTTGAAATGAACACCCTGCAATTGTATTTAATCTCACGTCAAGATTTTACCAACATTCTCCCGCATTGTTTCTCTCTTCAAAATTAATTAGTTTGATCGAATAACAGATTTTTTTTTAAACAGATATGAATCAGTTTGCAAAAAAGAAAAAAATAGAAAAGAGTAACACTCTCCAGAGGGTTGAAAATGCAACGCGGATTGGCGCCTTACCCTGATTACATTTACTATCACCTGGCCCTCTTGCAGGTGGTAACGCGTTCCTCGACACCAGGGAATTTATCCCCCTTTTCGATTGTTAGTCAACCACCCGAACAACCGTCTCGCAAGTTTTCCTACCCCCTCTTGTAGATAGACACGTGCGATAACCCCCCTCCCCGTATCCACCCCCGTAATCATTCCCCTCTATGGCCCATCGTTGATAAGCACTCGATCTTATCAAATGTAAAAATTATGACAGTCGTCATTCCGAATGCTCGAATTCTCAAACTGTTGAAATGTTTCTTCCGTACATATACGTCTCGAGCGTAGGTGAGTATAATTAATTGATAAATTATTCAGTGTTTTGATTAATCCGTCTTTTCTATTTCTTTCGATATAGACTTTGTGATAAACGTGTTTGATAATTTCTATACGATAGCGTATGATAGTAATTTTAAGTAACAAAAAAAATTCTCTCGTACGCGTAAATATATTATTTAAGATTTTCTTAAATATTTATTGTTAATAAAAAAAGTAGACAAATTCAATTAACCATTAATTAAACATGATTTAAATTTAATTAGTATTTATAATTAAATCATATATCTTTATTGTAAAATATCTTTTTTAGTTTTATAAAAGAAAAAAAAAATCAAAGTCCGAGTACTCGTTGTCCTTCGTTTCTCGGAAGTTCAGTATCTCTGTTAACTTGTTTGATCTACCTTTATCACTGTGCACGACTATGACAACGTCCGCTCGCCTGCATGGCGAAAGACTTTTTTTCTTACCCACCCTCGTTTTCCTGGCAATCACTTATGCGGGAGTACGCACCTGGCTACCCTCGTGGCGTACGTTCTTATCCCTTTGACCACCTTACCTGAATCTGCCTATATCATATTTCTACGCATTTCTAGCTGTCTTTGATTCGTCCGTGACTTGCGTATTTTTCTACGATCACTCTCTACGAATCGCGTTCCATCCGTTTATCCAAGATTTCTTTTTTATATTCTATATAGAACATGTACACATACAACACACTTTCAATTCCTATCGATACTAACATATGCGACTCGATTGTTACGGATATCATTAATAACGTATATTGTCAAGTAAATATTTTGATATTAAATATTTCAGTATATCCGAGAAAAAAAAATACGAGAACAGACCAACAATTCCTTTTGATATGCTATTTATGATGGTATTTAAGTAAATTATGCCACCATTGTTGCATTATCCTGAACTGTACGATAAAGGATAATAAATATTCTAGAAAAATGTAACATGGGAAACATATTGAAGGCCAAAGTTACAACGACTTAATTAAAGTAATTGGCAGCTGTTCAGAAGCCGTTTGCATTTTTTACTCAATTAACGATGCAACTATGCACGATAAGTGTTCTTGAAACTCACTTATTCCACCGAGAAGAATCGTAACATACTCGTTTATAATAAAAGAAAAAGTTTCTATTGAATTCATTGATCGACACCATTATATTTTCAATCAATCGGCTAACAACGGATGCGATGATCATTAATAAATTATAGAGATCTAGTTTTTTAAGAACAGTCCAGCTGTGGGAAAAATATGATTAGCGATTTCGCAAATTTAACAAACCAAAACAATGTTAAATAAAATGATAAAGAAAATATAGGAAAGCGGTTTTGTATAGACGACGAATTCAATAGAAATCCATGATATGAAAAATCGAAACTGACAAAAGATTGAAATGTACAGTTGCAGAGAGAAATTTTTGGAAAATTTGCATCTGCCTCGCGACATACGTTCGGCCATCAATAATGGCAAACCCTTTTTCACGGGGAAGCTCGATGTCGTTTTGGGAAAAATATTCCATTGAAAAATGGAGAATCGTATGTATATTTGTGTGTGTGTGTGTGTGTGTGTGTGTGCATGCGCGTACGTGTTTTCTTTTTTTTCATATCTCATCTCTCCTTCTCTTATTCTCTTCACCCTTTCATCGTACTTTCAGAGACCTTATTTGAATAAGACATCAAGGCGATCGAGAGAAGTGGCAGCTGGTATGGACCGGTCTTGAATTTTCGCAGTTTTTCCTGAGATTTTTACTCAGCGCAGGTGATGCGGGCACGCGCCCTTTCTCTCTCTCCTTCTTTTGTGAACGCGCGCGCCTCTTGTCCGTCCTTTTCTCGCCCGAAATGAACCCTTTCGAGAAGAATCCAGCATGAATTACGAGGATCTCGATCCTGCGAAATGCAAAGGTGAACAAAGAAAGATGTGAGGGAGAGAAGAAGAGAGAAAGATATTTGGTAAAGTGACAGATGCTGAGATCTATGCTGGGTAGGAAGATGTAGGTACCACCTACGGAGTAAATGTCAAAACAGGATTATCCCTTGGCCCTTCTAATATTTCTACATTTGCTAGTTTCGCGTAGTTTGAACATATCAGCAAACGCTATCGATCGAAGAAAAAACAATTTATTTTTATATATTTATTAATTTTTCATAGATATCAGATATATAGTAAAAGATTTTTATCTTTTAAAAAACTCACATGTTTAATTACTAAAACTTGTTTTTCAATCGAAATACTGACGTATACTGTCCTTGCAATCAACATATCAAATGATAATCGAAACGTCAATCGTACGTTATTTAAAGTATGTTTAATTAACAAAGTACTGATAACATTTCACTATACTTGAGAGAATAAAAATAAAATTATAATCGTTTTTTCACGAACGAATCTATAGAACCTGTTTATTCCATAAGGTAGTAGATATTAATCGTATTTTTTTTTTTTTTTATCAAAACAATGAAATAAAAAAATTCTCACGTAGTATGAAAACGAAAAATATCCGACGTCATTATCCCACGATGAGTTTAGCTATCGAAAATTGAAATCCATGATGGTTTTCGCTTCTTTACAAAAGACAAACCGTACCATGCACGATGTAATCGTAATGTAACGTGTCTGCTATTTCCCACGCATTTTCGGTTGCGTGGCACGGCCTGGCACGCATAAAAGTTTACTCTTACACCTACATATATCCCATACTTGCTTTGCTCTGTCTCGTTTTAGGACTACCCATCCATTCAAAAAAAGAAAAAAGATAGAGATAGAAAAAGAGGGAAAAAATGAGAGAGAGAGAGAGAGAGAGAGAGAGAAAGAAAGGAACTAGAATAAGCTTTGCGTGGGTTCACAGTGGGTAATTACCGGCTGGTAACACGCAGGACCTCCATGGTGCAACGGCAACGACAACAACGATGCCGCTAACCTAAACCATATGTTGTTTTCTCGCGAAAGAACCTAACGGTTCCAACACGTGACACATTGAACTCTCATGAGATATGGCATACTGTTAAAAAAAAAGAAATTTGATTTTATGCACTTTCGAAAATTATTTCGATTCTACTCTTATTATTGTAGAGCTTAACATATAAAGTTGTATATTAGTTATAAATTGAATTGAATAAATACCTTAATTAAATGTAAATGTTTTATATTTTTCTTAATGTATTTGATAGTATCTATACTAGTACAGTATGTATCAGCATTAAAATTAACAGGACATCAAGGTTTATACATGCATGAGAAACATGATCAATAAGAATTATGAAGAATTAAGATCAGAAAACTCAAAAACGATGAGTCAGATGTCTTATTCAATAGTGAATAAACTTGTTTGGTTATAATTAATTGAAAGTAAACGGTAGTTATTCAAGATATGAGCTTTGAGGATAAAGTATCATAGACAATAAGGCACGACAAGAGAAACTATATAGAAACAATTAACCTTGACAGAATAAAATCTTAAGCCGGTTGTTGGATCCCCTCTCTCTCTCTCTCGTTCTCTGTTTCTCTTTAAATCTCCTTTCTCTTTTCATTTATATATCTCCTGATACGTTCTCGCGAGCTATACGAAGAATCCTCGAGGCGGTAGACTAGAGCTAGACGTCGCTAGACCGGTCCTTAAGAAAAAAGCATGCAACGGGTTACTAGTAGGACGGAGTCCGGCTACAAACTGCCACGTTTACTGGGTTAGTGTTGTGCTTCTCGTCGAGTTAAACGTCGCGAGTAGATCTTTCTATCGTGGTCTTCGTCTCTACCACCTGAGACTCTTGCTATTTCTTTATTTTGATCATGCGGGTCCGCCGGCGACATACCGTGACTATATACGTCTGGTACCCACTGGCCTATACCAGCCTATACGGGATACACAGGCCTGGCCTGACAACCTGCTTCGATCCTTTTCCCTTTCTTCTTCCTCTCCCTCTCAATTCGCCGTTCACTATAGTCACCGTACCTTCGCGAAAAGACATCTGAATGCGAATCATTTCGATTTCTACGATCAATTTTATAGATAATCGTTAAGGTATGAGATTTTCTATTAGAAATTTCTTTTATTTAAATTAAATCAAGCTATGATTATCAAAATAAAGTTACAATCATTTTTAGTAACTAGAATATGTATTGTCGAATTGAAAAATTTCTTAATTAAATCATTGAAATAAGAAAGATAAGAAAAAATTGATTACATACATTTTGTATTAGGATTATGATTCATGTTTTATAAGCATATCTATATATTTTATATTATTCAAAAACTAATGTCATGTAAAAAACTTCAAAAGGACTCTAGCCTATTTAAGCTATATAAAACGAAACACCTAAAAATAACGTAGTATTATAATTCGGTAATTAGAACTGATTTGCTTCTTTGTATTAAATATTCCGTACGTATATCAATTCCTACAAATTATCCTGAGTCAATGTTTCTAGATATCGATTAAACTTATCTCGATCTTGGTAAATCTCAATCTTGGTAGATCCATCTAAGATCCTTCTGTAGATCTGCTTTGAAAACGGGACAATTGTCGACCGTTATCAGGCGACAACGGAAGAACGCGCGGCATGCAATGTACTAAAGAGATTAAAAAAAGAAAAACGAAGAAAATGAAAAGAGTTAGCAGCGAAGAGGAGATGGGCGTTCTCCAGGGTGGAGTTCAGCTAATGACTCGACTATTTTATGCGACAGCCTCATCAGAGAAAAAGAGAGAGAGAAAGAGAGAGAGAGAGAGAGAGAGAGAGAGAGAGAGAGAAAAGGAGAGAGAGGAAGGAAAGGAGAAACCTCTTCGTGGATGATTTTTCGAGGTGGTGCTTGAATGTGGGCATAGGGGCGATCGAACGAGCAATCGTGTCCTACCTTGAAAACGAGAAGACGACGAAGAGGACAACGATGAGGAGGAAGAAGACAGTGTGCTCGCGCGCGCGCGCATTCAAGGCAGGTGCTTGCGTCTCCACTCTTAAAGTCTTTCTCGCTTTAACCATCGGTCGGTTCCTCTCTCGTATCTTTTAATACCAGTCTCTCCTTCGGAAAGAGCTCTGGCGAGCCGAAAGAAGTAAGTACCTTCTACGCATCTGCTCTCTTTCTCTCTCTTTCTTACTGTCGAGGTGTACTCGCGCGCACTCGTGGGAGCAACCGTTGTCGGCAGGAAAAAGAGAGGGAGAATTGAGCCACGCGCCAACCATCCCCACTACATCATACAGAGAACTTTTTCAGATCTTCTTCGTTCTTCTGTACCTCTTGAGATTCCTTTTTTTACTTTGCTCGGTGACATCCGGACTCTTAACTCTTAAGTCTTATCAAAGTTAGTCTTTTTATTTTTTCTATTTTATTAAAATATCACTTTAAAATATCATATTTTATTAAAACTCGATTTAAGTCGACGTTAGTCGATAAGTACCTGCGAAAGGATTTATTGATATGTCATTCACTAATCAAATGAAACCTACGTTTATTATAATACATATTTCTGGATGCTTGGTCTTTCGTGAAAAAAAAAAAAGTATAATGATAGAATAATTTGATAAACTCAGTACATAGAGTATAATATGAAACTTCGAGAAAATAATTCAAGAATTTCGATTTCATCTCGTGTGTTCGCATACGAAAGGGTATAAAAAATTAACCCGATCAGTTTTATTTCAAATATGTATATCGATTAATTAACAATATATGGAAATATCAAGTAAATCTAAGACTTTGATATCGTCTAATAGTCCCAACGAATTCACTCACAAATTTCCGCTTTTGAATCTTTGTTCCACGTACGAAGGAATCCTTCCTTCAGTTACTCCATTCAAACTTCTCCGTAGTTTCTGATTCCTGCAATTAGAGCGACGTGTAGTGGCTGGCTATGTGAAGAGAGGGAGAGAGAGAGAGAGAAAGAGAGAGAGAGAGAGAAGCCCACAAAAAGGCCCGGGTTGGCGATCACACGCACAATACCCACCCACTCGGCCGTTATTTTCAATTCCGTCCATTCAGGCTTTCAAACCTTCCCGGCTTTATTATCGATATATACCAGACCCAAGTTCCGTCATTATTATACGCATTGATAAACGATCGCGGGACCTCGTCACGACGAACAATGAGCTTCCCCTCTAACGCTCTTTGCCAGCCGGATACGACTAGTTCCAAGCTTCTGACCCTCTTTCAAAGCTTGTAGCTAACTTTGTGGATTCGCGTTGATCGTAATCTTACCTAAATCCAGAAGTAGCCTGACTACCGAAAAACGTGACATTCAGTGTCGATCGTTGATCGATGTATTTAAATACCTTGGAGGGTTCGATTTTATAGACTGATCGATCTTTAGAATTTTCTGACGCTTCGAATTCAAAGGAACTATCAAGATCTGTTTCAATATTGTCAATTTATATTGAATCGTTACTACTTGATACTTGAAAAATATGATAAATATAAGGAAACAGGCTTGTTTTCGAAACAAAATTTAATTTATATTAATTATTTTCATCTCTTTAAATATAAATTTCCATTATCAAATTATTCAAAAATATAATATTATATTGAATATACATAGGAATATACATAAATGTTACAATGATAAAATATAATATATGAAATATATTATCGATAATTTGAATCGATAATCGAATGTTGGAAGTGAATTCAAAAAAGTTGCCCTCAAACTACACGGCGCGATCGTTCTCGATAAAAAGCGACATTATCGTACCAAGATGTAGAATAATTATTCATCAGACGTACGTTAGGCGTAAAGACAGGGGACGGTTTTACGCTATACCGTCCAGGTGTACAAAGAATTTTATGGGTTTTGCCGTGGAAATAAAAAAAGAAGTCACAGGAACAGTTATAAATGTTACGGTGTGAGTTCTCGCGAGTCAAAATGCCGACAAATAACTTGAAACTTGTAGAATCTTTATTAAAATTCAAAATGCGTGTTTCCACAACTAAAAAAGAATGACCGAGAAGTTATTGTAGCCATTGATTATAATTGGCAATGAAATCAGAACCTTTCG
Source organism: Vespa velutina (assembly GCF_912470025.1). Classification (NCBI taxonomy): domain Eukaryota; kingdom Metazoa; phylum Arthropoda; class Insecta; order Hymenoptera; family Vespidae; genus Vespa; species Vespa velutina. The sequence continues at coordinate 7,447,037 of NC_062191.1, forward strand.
ATTATCGATATTTTTAAGATCGCCTAATTATCTTTTGAATTCATATTATCTTATCGCGTTTAAATGATTTTCTATAGCATTCTTTTAATGGAATCGTAAAGAAAATTATATTTTTTTATAACTCAGCACTTCTGTCACAAATAACTTTCTTTTTGTTTCTTATCGAATTTTTAAACATTTAGTATTAACTTGTATAGTAATTCGTTCTGTTTTCTAATAATTATTTATATATTTTTTAATCCTTTTTTTATCAAACTTAATCGATTAAATACATATGGAAGATTCTCTTTTTTTTCCATTTGAAAGGTGCCACAAATCGCATGAAATCGTATCCGATTGGTAAGTAAAGATCGATAAGAATCTGTCACGTGAAACAGCTTCGTTTGATCAGTAAAAACTGATCGTTCACACTCGAACGATCGATCGATCTACGCCTTGATTTATAGTATGTGAGATTTATGCGAACTTCTTATAGTTAACGAGAAAATTAACTTTTTAAACGGTCGATTACTCGGTGATTATACCGAATAAAACTTGTTAGACATCAGCGATTACTTTTTCATCGAACTCATAAATCATGATGCTATAATATACTACATATCGATCTATGAATGTTCACATAAAATATTGTAAAACGTATCATATTCTATGTATAAATTATTTGTATTTTATTAAAATAGTAAGATCGATGGTTAAATAAGTCAGTCCCATGGAGAATTAAATTTTAACGTTGAAGGATGACTTTAAAATAAGATTTAAACGTGTTTATCTATAAAACAAATTATTAAAAATTTAAAGAATGCACAATATTAATAAATATTTTTTCCGCTGTTTTGCTAATAAATATCTCACTATGTCTATATTTCAACGTAGTTCTGAATATATAATATCTCGAGTCAAAATTGACTAAAAAAAACCACAAATAAAATTAACAAAAATTTATGGATAATATTAAACTGATTTTCTAAATTTAAATATTTCTCTAAATTGACCAAGAGAACAACATTGAAGAACATAAAAACAACGTGTAGCATGTAAACGTCCTTCGGAGAATCAAATTTAATCTAGACAATGTTTACTACCAGTTGATACAACGCGAAACGGTCTTCTCTCGTTAAATAATTCACTCGTAGTTTCTTCTTCTCGCTGCGGGATACGTCGTCTATCGTTCCTCATGAAAATATATTGCCTGGGCCTAGAGAGTAAATAAAGATGGTATGTCGAGAAATGTTTAACGAACAAAGATCTTAATTGTTTTTAAGTTTGAATACGATTGGTCTCTCGTTCGTCTATGTCAAAAAAGTAAAAGAACAAAGAATGAAGAAATCGACTCGTCGTTTCGATCAACATAAAAACATTTCTTCATTTTCGAGAAAGAAAGTAAGAGAAAAAGGCATGTAACGTCTTTTCGTAAGATGCGTAAAGTAGTAGTACCGCGAAGATCAAAGGCGGCCTCAAGAAAGATAACCAGTCGAAATAGCGGAAACTTTCACAAGCCTTACGGGTGGATACAAAAGGAGAGTAACAATATGCTTGTGTACAATAAAGATACTTTCGATTCACATTACTGCTGATATTTAACAATATCGTCGCGTATTAACAAGTTTCTTTTTTCTTTTTTTAAAGAAATTTCAAAATAAATCAATTGAAAATTTCTCTTCGCGGTATTATCGAGAAAAAAAAAATCCACGAAGTTTAGTAAAGATATTCGTAAAATCCTCAAGAGATCGTTCCAAATATAGTCTCACTCACTGATTTCATTGCGAAAGTCAAAAAGGGTTGTTAAAATGGAACACTCGTTAATGCACGTTCGCTCGTCTTAATTAAAGCGCAATCACGAAAAACCGTTTTTGCCGTCGGCAAACTCAGTGGCTGGAAATGGTGGAAAGTGGTTGAGAAGAGAGATAGAGTGGTAGAAGGAGGAAGGGAGGACTGGGAGTACGAAGGACGACGAATGAACGAGTAGAACGAGACGCCGGAGTTTCGCGTTAATGAGTCTTGGCGCGCGCCACAATATCGTCGAAGCGAATCGTATGGGCGCGTGCGACAGAGAAAAAGAGAGAGAGAGAGAGAGAGAAATGAAGTGAAGAAGAGAGGTAAAGTAAGAGAGATAGGAAAAAGAGAAAGAAGGGTAGAGAGGGGCCCATGGCTCGCCTACCACGAGAAAGTGAAGAAAGATGGAGAAAGAGAGAGTAAAATAATAAAAGAGAGAGAGGGAGAGAGAGAAAGAGGGAGGGAGGGAGGGAGGGTGGTAGAGAGTAAGAGAGAGATGGCTCACGCGCACATGCATCGACGAACGGCAGCTGCAACCACGATGCCACGCGCCCTCCACCCGGTTCTTCGTCGAATACCATTTTACAGGTCCGTTCTCTTCACTCTTTCTCCGTCGATCGTCTCTTCGTACACTCCCTCTTTTTCTCTCACCCTCTCTCCCTCTTTCTCTTTCCCTCTCTCTCTCTCTCTCTCTCTCTCACTCTTTTTTTTTATACTCGCGAGCCCGCACGATCCTCTCTTTTTTTTCTCCTCTTTTCGAGCTGTCCCGCGCAAGCTCTTCTTCTTCGTCAGCTAAAGAACGTCATCTTCCTCGGATGCGGTGACATGCACGCGCACGATCCCCTTCGAATGAATATGTACGTACACACAAACACATGTGCTGGTATAGTCGCACGCCGAAGAGGACCACCGGACTCGTCACCTGCGCCTTAGCAGACTCCCAACGGTCCTACGATCCCTATCGACACCTTGCCTAAAATTTAAACTTTTGCTTTGATTGCTCTCGTACTGATTCTTGCCTAAGCTCGTTTGGATATCTGATTTATCGATTTATCTTAATAAACAAGAAAATTCGAAACGATTCGAGGATCAAAAAACTCTCGCAAAAGTTCTCATAAAAATGTAATTAAAGATATTATGAGATATATCAATTACATATCCTGCGATAATTATATGTTTAAACTCCATTTATGATAGAAAATCGAGAGATATCGGAAACGTTGGTATTAAAATTTTCAATGATTATTCCTCGTCCTAAGATTACAATTGATTAAACTTGTTCCAATATTTAAAGAAACTTTTTTATCTTGATATAACGGGATATATCGTTGACAAGTATATAACAGGATAAAGAAACAATTTAATTTTATACTATTGTTTGTCTTGAACGTTTAATTTGGAAATTAAATGAAAATTCATATAAGTTTATACTTTTTAATTTGATATACTCTTGAAAATTTTATCTATAAGAATAAGTGTCCATCTCTGACACAATGGAATCCTACTGAATATAAATGAGAAATATTCAGTATAGTATTCTCTAAATATTTTTATAATATTACAAAAAAAATATGGACACTTTTATCACTCCGATAAAAAAGTATTTTGAAATGAAAAGATTTTCAGTTGCTGTCAAGTGATCAAACTTAAAAAGGAGCAAAATAATTCGCAAAACGCGATAGAAAGGGAATGTAACTTTCTCTGAGAAAAATAACGTGATCGAGCTTTGACATGAATTTTTCTCCTCTGATCGTGAATTGTCGTGCTAGGACCCTTTGGAAGGCGACTTTCTGAAGGATCGAGATCATCGAGTCGCAAGCATCACGCACGCATGCATGCACGCAAGGGAACACGCACGCGCGAAGAAAACTTGTACCATCAGGAACCATCTTTGGCCGATACACCTGCACCTGCCCGTGGGCCAGGAGCTCGCTTAATGTCACGCGTTACGTCACAGTCTCAGACTTAAACGTGGCCTTCTCCTACCTCCATCCCACTTCATCCCTCCTCCATCTTGCATTTCTCCTGGTCGTTGAAGAAGAGACACGCGAACGACACGTGTAAATAGTTAACAAGGTGATTTCACCCACGATCTCGAAGCGCGAGAAACGGCGTTCGCGTGTCGCTCCGATCAACCTATCTTTTTATTATTCTTATATTTTCTTCTCTTCGAAAGTTCCATCGATCGTGATGACGGTTGCGAAGATGCGGGTTTCCATCGGCAGCAATGGCGAATTACAAGCGCTCGAAGCAGCTGGATCCAACGTCGAATCATTCCTGCTCCTTCGTTTAGTTATGCAATATACTCTTGTGACTCTTTTCGATATTATTCTTCTGGCGTATCAACTATTTGTAATCCTTTATTTCTATCTTACACGTCTTGTTTCATACTTGAAGTATTTATAATCTTTATTACTTGCCATTGATATAAATGAAATGGTAATGTGAATTCATTTTAAAATGATAGATGAAAAATAAATAATATGGAGACTTTTTTACTTACAAGGTTCTAAATCTCCATTTTATTCTATTATTCTATAATGTTTTATATCATGGCATATCGTCGAATCCAATACACGGGGTACTTCACCATAAACAGCTATAAATTTTGAGCGAACTTTCCACCTGCCGCTGCGTTTCCAAGTCGAAGTTCCATCGTCGTACGGTAGAAGAAAGAAAAGGAGAGAAAGAAAAAAAGAAAAAAGGAAAGAAAAAACGAAAAAAGGAAAGAAAAAAGAGAGAAAGAAAGAGAGTGAGGGTTATTCTCTCCTCTCTCCTTTCCTCTCTTCTTCAATTTTTTCACCCATTTTCTACTGTCTCTTTGCGTGCACAAAGCAAATCATCCGCGGACACGCATCCATCCAATTGTCTTGCCGGCTTCAAAGAGACCTCAATAAACGATTTATACGTTTTGTTTAAAAATCACACGGCACTTCGAAATTCTTATTTTTCTGTCACTGTTTCATTTATATCTCTAAATTATCTAATACCAACGAACGATATTTTGATTATGAAATTTTAATGGATAAAACAAAGAAAAAACGAAAGTGACGAATAGCCGTCAATTTTATAGCCATTGGCGATAACATACATTGTAACAGGCCGAGGAAACAAGTGTTTACTCTTAAACGTGACAACATGGAAAAGGATAAAAAAAAAGAGAAAGAGAGAAAAGGGAAGAAGGTATTTTCGACCGACGGCAGGTACTCGAACGTCAAACACGGAACGCGAACGACCAGCACGGCGCGGCGCACGAAACGAAACCTGAGAGGAAAGCCACAAAATCTTTTGCGGTGGTTGGGTGCCAAAAACCTCGATAATCTCGGCTATTGCGAGGTTCGGACTTCCTCTCAAACGAGCCGTCCATGTGCAAAAGGGAACCGTCTCCATCGTGAAAAGAGAAAGAATGAATCCAAATCTGAAAGAAACGAGAGGGAAAGCAAAATGGAAAGGAAACAAGAAAGGGAAAGAGAGTGGTAAGAGAAAGAGAAATAAAGAGGAAAACAAGAGAAAGATGAAGGAAAAAAGAAAAAAAAAAAATTAAAAAGATTTTTAAGATAACGCAAGTGACCATGCGTAAAGTGGTGTATGTGTTTTTCTCTTTTTCTCTCTCTCTCTCTCTCTCTCTCTCTCTCTCTCTCTCTCTCTCTTCCTCCATCTCCCTACTTTTTTTTTCGTTCTCCTCCTCTATGGTTCCTCGCACCGAAGCGTCGTTAATTACACCTCGACCGACCGTAATTATCCCCTGAGAGATAATGAGTCGATTACCAAAGACGGCGACGGCGACGAGCCGTCGAGCTTCGACTTTACGTTGCCGCTACCACTTCGTCATCGTCCGCCATATTAAACTAGGGACGATTCACTCTTTCGATATGTATGAATTCACAGCTGCGTCATAAATTCAAACTTTTTTATAACACACTTCGGTAACCTTTCGTGAGATAATTCATTGCAAATATTGATTATTAGAACATGTAATACTTTCTTAAAGTTATAAATCCATTTTGTGAAAGAGAAGAAACGTCTAAATTCGAAATTGATGATTTTTTGATAAATACTTTCTGTTTGTTTAATGAAATTATTCCATCACGAATTAAATACATTCTTTCGAATGTTCCGAACATTAATAATTTATATAGGATAATAATGATCACACTGATGTGCTTCCACCCTTCCCATGGATTTCAACACGACCTCCCGTGAGTAGTCCTTAGTCGGCATATTTCAAGAAAAAAGTAAAATTATTGCGAAAGCGTGAAATTGTGCCACCCAATTAGAGGACGGCACACTTGCCGCTGTTCAACCCCTTTGCACGCTTTGATAAGTCATCTTCCGCTTTTCTCATCGTCCAAATTGGAAAACTCGGACTGTGAAGAAACCAGAACGAAATATTTTCTATGCTAAAATAAATTTAGGAAAAAAAAAACAATTAATTTAATTAGTAGTATTCGAGTTATTACGATATATTCGTAATACACATAATTATTAATAAACATTGCTCATTATAACTGAACCTCATGTATACAAAAATTTATTAAATCCATCTTATTTTATTCAAGATACAATAAAGATCGAAACGTGAAAATTCCGTGTATTTGAATGTCCAATAACTGTCTGTATTAATCTATGGCATAATAATCTCAACGGATAAATATGAAATATTAAGACAAAAATTTAAGAATGAAAAAATAATAAAAAAAGAAGGAAAAAAAGGAGAAATGAGATTCGAATTTCTTCTGAAGATTACCACGGGACAGGAAACAAGATCTAGTTTACTTTGTAAAACGTTCACCCAATTTATTTTATATTTTTACATTAATTTTATTTTTAATATTATTATTTTCTTTTTTTTTGTATTAATAGACTCCATTTATTTCCGTCCATATAAAAAGAAATCACTAGGAATGAACAGCACGCATAAATCGAAGGACGAATGTACCTACTCGTGAAACGATGTTCTTTATCTCTGTCTCTCTTTCTCTCCCCCTCTCTCTTTCTCTTTCTCTCATTCTCTCTCATTCTATCATCCTCCTTCTCCTCCTCCTCTTCTTCATCTCGTCTCTACTTCTCTTGTATACATACGGATCAAGTTTACTCCCCATTCAGTCTCGAAGCACCATTCACCGATCGTAGTCGATTCCTCGAAAACCAACTCGTCCTCTTGGTCGTTGTCTCGTTCTCGTAAAAAGAGACTCGTCGTGGTTGCTCGGAAATGAGAGATCATCGGATCCACCTCCGTGATTTCGATCGATTTATCGTATACTTTCTACTCTACGAACGTGTAGAGAATTCACTATTCTCGGAACGTAATTGAACAACATAAATCGTCCGTTGTTCGATCGATTGAAAGTAAACAAAAAAAAAAAAAAAAAGTAGAGAAAAATTTAATTGTATTTAAACGAAATGATCGATAGGTATAACGTAGGAAAGCTATTACATGTATCGAACTATCGTAATCATTTACTTTCAATCATTCTCATGATTTATTAATATTCTAATATTTGTTATATAAATCGCTTGATTTTAATCATTCTGACAGCTTATTAATATTTTAATATTCGTTATGTAAATTGATAACACACAGTCTGTATTATCATGTTGATAAAATATGTTGGGCTATATATTATAATGTTTCTACCCACTATAAAAGGCTTATCAAACAAATAGCAATATTTAACTAATCGGTTCGTAATCCTCTTAGAAATGGGTCCGATTGCATGCTCGAAAAGTTACAATAAGCAATCAAAATAAAAAATCCACCAGCCATCTGTTCGTTCTCTTATTCCTATTCTTTCAATGAAAAAAAAAAAAAAAAAAATATATATATATATATATAGTAGGATGATTACATTCACGTTACGTAGATGACTTTAATCTGGATGATCCCGTGCATTAATCGAAAATAAGAAACATAAATTTTCTCTGAGAAGTTTAGATTTTTCTAAGACCAAGAATCATTTATAAGTAGCAAAGATATTTTCTTTAACATTTTTCTTTAATGATTTGTTAAAGAATGTTACTTTTTCTCATTCCACGAATTCCACATTTTTCAAAAAAATTTATAATACCATCTATCTAATATTTTATATCCTTTAGAAAGAACAAAAAAAAAAAGAAATGAACGAAATGAAAAGGGAGATATAAAAAGAATAAAGGAAAAGAAAGATTTTCGTTTTATTGCAAACAAGCGAGTAGAGAACGGCAGGGTCAGACCAGAGGATGCCAGGGTCGTAGGTCAGGAGAAAAACAAGGATTCCGCTCGCGCGCATACGTCCTTGACCGCAAGGTGAGACCTTGACATCGGTGCGATTATCCGACCTCTCAGGGTAGACCACATCATTTTGTGAAAGGAGAGACGGACTGACCCGCGCATGTGAGCACTTATAAAACGTTAAGTCGCCTGTCCCGCCTCTGTTTTTTTTCTTTTAACAGTATGTACTTCATTATTCCAATATCTGATCCTGACATCGACAACGCCAGGGTCAGCCTGGTCATCCGCGATCGAACGATCGAGAAAAGATGAATTATTGTTACTGACTATGGCTCCCTTTCTCTCTTTCTCTCTCTTTTTCTTTCTCTCTCTCTCTCTCTCTCTCTCTCTTTATTTTTAATTTTTTCTTTTTCTCTATTTTGCCATTATATCAAAAGAATAAAGAACATAAACAAAGCAGTAATGTCTCGTTCAATATTTCCTATCTGATCCTATCAACGAAGATTCCGTGCTTTAAAGTGTCAATGTTAAAAACTTTTTAATAATTCTAAGATTGATAATTCTTTGTTTTAATATAACAATGATTTCAACGCTTATTATCATCGTTGAGATATACTTTGGAGTTCTTTGTTTTACATCTTATCTTTGAATCTAGTATCGTTGTACAATATTACCGAAATTTTCTCCATATAAAAGAGACTTACTTAAGTACAATCGATAGAGAGAACGAAGAATTCTGAAAAGATAAAAATAAAAGATCAAGAAATTTGCTGGAAATATGAAGTATATATTTGATCGCTTAATCCACAACACGATAGACGTTGAACCTATCGATTTGTCGAAAGAAGATACGTGCACTTATGATAGTCCGATTCCGGTCTTGACCCTATCACGGGGTGAATGTTAAGGTTATTTTCAAGTTATGAACATCTATTCGAGTACTTTATTATCAGCCATAGAAAATTCCTTACCCGCTACAAGCCCGATGTTAAACCGTTAGCGCAAGGTGTTGCTGTGCTCACATCCCCGAAAGGAATCTTCATCATTCCTCGTTCGACGATTATTCTCAACTTTCACGAAACTATCAAACGAAAAGATAAAGTAAGTAGATGGCTGTCGACATTATAAAGACTCTTTAGAATTCTCATATCATCCACTTATTGACAATAAATTTCATCCTTTTAAAAAATATACCTTGTAAAACTGTAAAAAAAGGGAACATAATGAAGTAAGCATAGGTATGTGTTTTTTGATGCAAAAGCCAGATACTTATATGCATAAGATATTTATATTCTCATCTGCGTAACTTACGTTTTTTTTATAACTTTTTTATAACTTTACATATTTTTATAACACATAAAGAAACAAAATTATTCATAAAAGAAAACTTTCTATCATATTAATAAAGAATTAGTTTGTCAGTGTTGCATGATCGCATGATATCAATTAATAATCATTCTCTCTTGATGATTATGGATTTAATTATACATCGATGTAAAAATAGAAAACACGGAATTTACGTTAATAAAAGCCAAGAAAATAAAAGTATAGAAATCAATATATTTAAATACATAAGTACGTCATTTATCTTCGCTTTGAAATAACCTCTATACGATACGAAGTCGATTCACAAAGTAGCTCACAAATCTGTGCTAAAGATTTACGTAACGAATGCATGCTGTGGCAATTAATAAGTCGGCCCGAGCTATAACGTTCCATCTTACATATGTATGCTCGTATATATGTACAACATACATATACAAATACGTAAAAGAAACTTCTTTTTTCGAATCTTGCTGCGGTCCTTTCCGAACGATTGGGGTTTAATGTATTCAAGGTTCCACAGATTTACTTGGGATACTTGATGCATAAGAACGGCGAGACTTAATTTTTCAACGTCCCATGAGACTCGTAAAGCTATACTTGCTACTCGAAGAAGAAGAAAGATTCAAAAGGAAGAAAAGAAGAAAAGAAGAAAAGAAGAAAAAGAAAAAAATACGATAGACGACGATTGCCACCAAGGTAGTCGGACTTCCCTCCCTTAATCTTGACGCCTGTAATTAAGGTTATCTCAAATATCTGAAATTTTTCGGTGGTCCCATCAAAGACACCGTCCTCGGTGACAATTTAGATAACGTCGTCAAAAACCATACCGATTTCTTGGTGGGTAGGTATATTCCTGTCTGAGATTTTTGTAGATTTTTCTTTCCTTTCCTCCCTCCCTCTCTCTCTCTCTCTCTCTTCCTCTCTCTCTCTTTCTTTCTTTGGGCACCTTGCAAGGGTCCTTTCAACATCTATTCCAAGGGTCCTTGCTTGCTTTCGGCATTTCAACAAAAAAGGAACCAACCGACAATAAGAATTTTCAATTCTTTTCTTCTTCTTTATAATATTCGAATATGGAATCGTGGAAATTGATACTGTAAACCAAACTGCATAGACAGAAAAAGGAGAAATAAAATAGTAGGTGACTCGATGTGCCCGTGAGATCTTGGAGAGATCGAAACTATCGTAAGGATTCTCTGTTTCTCTTTTGCCTTCCAGCTATCTCTTTATCTTCCTTTTAGATTAAAGTCAGACGGAGATAAAAGTGTGATGCACGATCATCGTGAATGGGTTCGTTGTTATTCGGGCAGCAAGTACCGCGAGGTATAGAGAAGGCCTTTATATCGTGCTTCTAATGCATACTTCGATAACAAAGTGCTCGAGTATTGCGACATCTTATATACGTGTTATGAATAGAACGTTACGTTTCAACAGAAGAAAATGTTATAATCCTCCAGTCATGGTTATTTCACTTACTTAAATATATTACAAAATAATATAATTAAATAAATTATTCAATTAAATAAATTACAAAAGAATTCAGAGAATACATATATAAAATTTCAGTTCTAGATAAATTTCGTAATTAAAAATAATGAATAGTAATTGTCTTAAACATAAAAGTGAAAATGAATTGTAGATGTATCGATTAAATCATTTTTTATTTCTTACAAACAATTGCTTTCCATTTTAATGTGAAATAATTATTTTCGGATATTTCTACAAATCACAAAATCTATAGAAAAATAAAGTAGAAACTTTGTATACTCTTGGACTCTACTGAAACCAATCAAAGTATTTACATTATATTTACCAAGTATTTTCTGCTACTTCTTCTTCTCGACTCTCACGCGATCTGTTTTTGCGCTAACGAAGAATCCTTGCAATACCTGCGGAACTTCCAAGAATTGACGTACGTACCATCACAGTTTCGTGCTTATAATTTTATTACACAAATTAACGTACCTCTTGGATATTGCGTCTTGGTGTGAATAATAATGTTATTATTCCTACTGTGCAAATTACTCTCCTTTTTTTTTTTTTATCTTTTTTAAGCAGAAAGGTAGGGTGCGAGCTTGCACGCGATGCAGAATACGAGAGAATTCTATTCACACTCGAAAGTTCGAATAACGCTATTTCAAATGTCAAGAAACAATAGGAGAAAATTTAAAAAAAAGTTCATTATATCTACGTAAGTTATGTTCCTAAAATATGTTGAATTAGATTACTCTTGTTCTGTTGAATTATCATTAATATTAATCATTTTTGTAAATAATCCTATTATATAAATATATAAGTATTTGTTCGAATAGATCTACTATTATCGCGTACACCCGGTAGTAGAGATAATTTAACGATTCTGATGGTTATTCACTATAGTCATCGTGTGAAAACATGAAGAAGAAATTACGAGCCATGAGAATAAAGCCAATGATTTTGGCTTCTATACTCTCGGTGAGAATACTTTTCAGTCGTCTGGGAAGATTCACAAGGGATTGGCCGGTGCTCGCGCGCGTTCCGATACGATGTTCAGTCTTTTGTGAGATTCCTCTTTGTCCGTTCACGTGAAAAATGACGAACCGAATGATTCGTTCGATCCTTTTTGCCCTGCGGAAAAGAAGGAGCCTCGGAATTACGCGCTGGACGAATACCGCAACTTTACTCGATAAATCTTTCAGAGGTAAGAATGTTGCATTGTGTATAATAATCGAGTCTTGTCCTCGAGCACGTGTCCATCCTTAAAATTGCGATTATACGTCGTCGAAGATGGAAGATCAGTAAATCTCGACGCACAAATTTTTCTTTTCTTTTCTTATGATTTATCGATGTCATTTTTGAACTTTTCAATCTCTCAAAGTTATATTGTATGGAGATTTGAGAAAATTATACGAGAAACAATATATTTTTCTTTTTTAAGAAATAAACATGATATAATCTTATTTTTAAAAGTACATCATATATACATATTACATTAGAAAAATTCTTTATAAACGTTTCATAATAGAACTAAAAATACAGTCGGCGTAACAACTATGCATTAACAATATTATTCAAAATTTATGATGTTCGAAGGGAAGACTACGATCGTTTGTCATTTGCGATATTACGTAGCGCCTGCACCGATCGGACGGCACCTGCTCCTGGCTCGTTAAATGATTCTTTCTTGTTCCTTTTTTCAATGCCATGAAAACTTCGTAAAAATCGGTAGAGTATATGTAACTTCGAAAAATTCTTTGATCATGATTAAAAACAGATGTCCTTAAACTATTGAAAAAAAAAAAACAAAAAAATAAATAAATAAATTCATAGAATATAAATCCCTTCTAAAAGGCCATCTCTTTGTTCGTGTCCCTTGAAAAATAAAATATAACGTCCGACACGAAAATAGCGAGCAACTTGATAGATCAATAAATCTTTCGAGACGAAGATTGTCGTGCGTAAAGGTTCCCTCGTGCTCTGATCGATTCCCATTGGACGATGACAACGAAGAAAGATGTCCACGACGTCCATCTTGGAGCACCTGAGCGGAAGATCCTTGCGAAGAGATCAAAGATAAATCGTCACGAGCACGATGAGACGATGTCGAACTCGGCAACGTGCCGGTACGAGGAATAAGTAGTTAGATAAGTCAAACGGCCGCGTTAACGTGAGTAATAACTATGAGCAATAATGAGTCTGCTAACTCAAGAGAAAGAGAGAGGAATAAATCCACCGCGTGTACAAAAGTACGATAATAATTTTCCGACCATATCCATGCACACCTGTCCGCCTTGTATATGCGTCCATGATGGCCCTCGACAGCCACAATATTAAGAATCGAAATCTTGCGAATCTTCACTGGCGTACGCAGGATTCTCTTTTATTTATAGAATCTCTCAAGAGAATACAAGGAATTCGTAAACTGGACATTCATTTAAATCATTCACATCGATCTCTTAAAGATGTACATTCAAGTTATTAATTATCAAGGTCTCTTTGGGTTGGATAAAATTAAAATTTATGTAATTTTAAAAGAAAATTTTACTTTCATTAAAAATGTATTTGTCAGCGCCTTATCAATGTTATTAATAATTTTACTCCATTTCATTAGCATTTAATCAATTGATTATATTTGATCACACTTTTATAATATAACGAAATATATATATATATATATATATATATATATATATATATATATATATATATATAAATGTCCCTTGTATAGATAGAACGATAAAAGTAATGGAAGAAAGAAAAGTAATCAAACGCGTCTTACAGGATTTGTATGAGAAACACGTTCTTTTGTGGCGCTTCCACGGAAAGTATCTCCATATTCCCCCTTTTTCTCTTGTCTCTTCAACCGTCTAATACTACACTCTTACGCACGCGAAGGAACGCGTGTAGGCGCTAAACTCCCCCCACCTCTCTCTCTCTCTCTCTCTCTCTCTCTCCCTCTCTTCTCTTTCTCTTTTATTTTCTCAAAAGAAAAAGAGCAGTGTAGGATGAGAGAGAAGAAGATAACTCGTGTCTCTGAATCACGGTGGGTGAAGGTAGTGGTGATAAACTCGACAAGGTCGCGTGCACGGTGCATGGAAAACCGCACACGGTGGTTGGCTCGCGTACACGTGATGCATTCAGGATCGTTAATCAAGCCAGGCGACTCGTGCTCGCCGACAAGAGTCCGACGATTCTCTGCGAGAGAGTAGGAAGATCAGAGAAAGGGAGAAAGGGGGAAAGGGAGAGAGAAAGAGAAACGGGTAATAGAACATCAATGGAGTCATAGTCTTTTCTTCGCATTACGTTTAAATGAAGATTATATGTAATTCCTGTCATAACAATTGCAATATGTTTATTTTTCGCTTGCCACCGATTAAACGTATAAAACTCCTTACCATGTCATTATGAAAAGACACGTGAATGACAAAAGTAAATGAAACAAAGGTCACGCTATCTGTTTAGTCCTAATGATACGATCAAAATGAAATAATATTTCGAATTTGATTAGTCCTATAATTATATCTTCGAATTATATTGATATATCTAGAAAGTAATAAGAAAGATAGAATGAATTATTTGATGAAGTAACAACTCTATACACAAGTGAAATAATGTTAAATTCAAGACAGGCTCACGGGTGATTAATCATTTATTCATATAGACCTTCCAAAGAGAAAAAAGAATACTTTCTCTCTAATTGACCAGCAACTGAATGCCGAACACCTGTTGATGGTAAATATCATCTCGTTTACGAACCTTGTATAAATGTATACATATATTTGCACTAAAATAAAACGTCTTATCACGAAAGATTGGTGATATTCGTAGAGTTAACAAATTTCTACATCAGACTCGAAATATAAATATTTTTGACTTACTTGATGGGCCTAAAGCATTTACATACGTCGGCGATGATGAAATTAAACCTGATACGAGGCAGCAAAGAACGTATATATATCGAATCGAAGGGGTTACGTACAAAATGCACAGGTCCACTTCGAAAATATCGATTTCCACGTGTCGTCGCGTCTCGTTGCCACCGGCTGGCATATGTTCTGTTTGTGCTTGTAAATGCACAGGTACATTCTGTCTCTGTTTCTGTCTCTCTCTTTTTCTCGAGCAAGGGGTTCAAGGGAAAAGAAAGAATTCAAGAGCGTTACGGCGCATGTATTTCGTGTCTGGAGTCATGTGGGGTTATTCCAGTGGGCCGTGTCTGCGCTGTCTAACCCCCTTGATCGACGACAACCACATATGGTGTTTATGTGCGTGCGTACTCTCACGTACGAGATTATGTGTGAATGCATGCCTTCAGAAATACCAGCAACTATACGTACTGCATCACGGCCAACGTACGTCGCATATGTTGTCGCAGGTTGTCTGAATACCGACGATATTGACCTCCCTTTTTTATGCTCACGACCTCACTCATGTTCCATTCTTGTTACACTGATTCGAATGAAAATAATTATGTAAGTACCTACGATGTTTTTAATGTACTGCCTTATGAATTGTTTTGACGGTGTAATTTTTGATTCGTTCCTTGACGATGAAGAAAAGAATTGATTTTATATACTGATGAAATTTAATATTGATGGAATTTAAATAAATATTTAAGTATAAAATATTTCTATCGTAACTTTTATAGTAACGAATTGTTTTATCGATTTAATTTTATTTATGAAATATTCACAATTCAAACTCAATTGTTCTTGTTTTACAGAAAGTTCTTGTATTTGTAATTTTACGCAATATAATATTGTACAATTATTGTCCTCTATATTTCAATATTTCAATATTTAGCTAAAAATATAGAGAAATTTGAATATTTAAAACTTGTGAAAATAATTAATCGGTCATATTTGATATTCGAAAATTATAATACTTAACAATGAATCCTACTGAAAAGCTTTATATAATAACATATTTAATGCAATATTGATTTCTATAAAACACATGAAATAATATTGAATATAGCTTTGTTTAATTAATTTGAAGTTCTTAAAAACATTTACTTTTATAACGGGTCAATAATCTCCATCTTATCAATCAAGTTAGATTTATCAATCACTATCGCATTATCATCAATATCTTAACTATGGATTGAAATATGGAACATAGATATACATATATATATGATTAAATTCAGAATAAATAAATTAATAATAAAATTTATTCGTACAAAAAGTTCTATGTTACAAAAAATCATGCAAATAATTTTTTCTTAAGAAAAAGAAATAATAATTTATGAAAAAGTTTATTTTGTCATTGTGATAATCATAAGAAATCAAGCAATTTTTTCTATTTAATATTCTATATCCATTTGTTCACGAAATGATTAAAAAGAGTTACAACTTTATAGATGATTTTCACTCCATAAGACAAATTATTGCAAATAATTGTTATTTTCATCTGCTCTGTATAACAATCTGTAGTAAAGTTTCATTAAATTTGAAGACTACTAATTGACGGATATTCCAAATAGGGCAAATGCAAGCGTCTTCAGTTATGGTATGAAAAACGAAAAAAAAAAAAAAAGAAATTGTAACGACTCGTCAGAATCGACCATATTTTATCTGGCCGACTAGGAAGATTTTAATCTCTATGATCACGCATAACAATGATCTAGGAATCTACTTGCGCCCCGGGCGTTAAAACGCCGCTTGCTTTTATACTTCAAAGGCCGGATGCACCATCAGCACAGGCCTAAGTATACTTCGTAACCCTGCACATTGAAAATGACACAAACAATAACAATTTCATTACATTTTTCTAATCAAATTAATGTCAATCGATTTTTATTATTTGTGGCAAAAATATAAACTTATCATGCATATTTGTAAATACTAATCATATGAAATGATAAGTAAAAATATCAACTTGATTATAGTAACATATTATTTCAAAATTTATTATTATCTTTTTCGACAATAAAAATTTTAATATAACAAACTTTGAAGTTGTTACGAATATTGAGATGATCCAGAGAAAAATATACGAAACAAGAATAAGAATGAATCTGACAGGTCGAGAAGAAAATAACCTTCAGGAGCCCAAGGAAGCTTCCATCTGTTAATCCGACACTGCGTTGAACCCGGTGCAAAGGGTAAAACGTAGAAAATTTAACGTGTTCAGAATGGCGGCAGCGGCAATGCATCGCTCATCTCGCCACTCGGACCGGTAGTTAATTTCACGATAATTAACGGCGCGTTGTCAGACATAGTCGGGGTACCGATATTCAGGAATATAATTATAGTATAAATTCTTAAGTCAAAGGTTCAAGGTAATAAGGCTATTATGATCGGTCAAGAAAATTTCTACCCTCTCTTTCTATCTTCTTGTATCGTTTTCACGTTACTTACATATTTTTCTGCTTTTTATTTATCCTGCATCGTGCGGGGAGTATTAAAATTAACGTAGCTGTGCCACGTCATCTTTTCATGCGTATCGTTGCGTTTACTGCGATTTTACCGTGCTCAAATTGATTCTAATTGTATTCTCAACGACACACAATCAGTGACTATGTCCGATGTAAACGTTGAATATGATATCTGAAAACGATTAACTTTTAATTTTATTGCATCCTGTTACATCGAGTATTCCAAGATGTTTATATATGTATAATGTCTGCGTTAATCCTATCCTAATAAAGTGAAAATCGTGAAAAGTATAAATAAAATAATTAATGACACTATAGGGGTAAAATAAAGTACTTAATTTCTGTTATAATACTATAATACTGTAATAACCTAATAATATTTTGCTTAAATTGTTCTATACCGAATTATATGAACAAAATAATATTAGTATTTTTAACAGTGTCACAATCTCTAGAAAAGCCTAAAAGATAACACTGGTTTGTAGGACGGTCATTGGCTTCGTTTCTCGGAAAAAGTGGCAGTTTTTGGGGTCGTACTCGAATAGGTATTCGCAAAAATACCTGATGTCTAGACTGAGTTTACGAATACAAGTGATTATGGGGAAGAAAAAAGGTTTGGATTATTGTCTACGAATGACGCCCCGTGGTGTCTTGTAAACGGTCAATCCATTTAAACTGTAAAACTCGCTCCAGGTGACATCGGAATGGAGCGGCAAGTGTAAGAACCAGATACGTCTTCCACACCCCGGGCAGCGTTTTATTGATTTAATGGACACTTTTTATTTCAACTCCTGTGTACTTCGAACAGCGTTGTTTACATCCGAAGAAAATACGATGTACGATGCACGACGTAAGGCCGGTTCGAGTGTCCTTATTTGTAAGCTCATAAAAACGAAGGAGAGAGTGCTCCTTTTTCTTATATAATCCCAACATATTACTTCTTTGCTTCGTATCTTTTCCGATATATGTATGTATGTGAATCCTCATGGACGAATGATTTTCAAATAATCGTATTCACACTTATTCTACATGGTAATATTTTATCAAAAAAGAAAGGGTCCAAGGTTAAGTCCAACTACCGATCACTGATTCGATTGTACCAACAAATGCAAAAGATCCATCTCAGTTCGTAACGATCCGTGTTTCTCGTTTTACAAATATAGTTGCCCGCAAGGTCCACGACGATTCTCTTTCCAAAAGATTTACGATTCTGTCGAGCGATTCTTCGCCGCATGAATTCTCGCTGCGCGACAAATTCTTAACCACAGAGACGCAGGTACCGCCATTATTAGCGTGGCGCACCGATCCTGTCCTTGGTGCGACAACCTCCTTCGTAGAAGATCACCCTTAGTTCCTTTAAAATATTTTTGAAACCGTTATGATCTTATTTTTTTTTTTCTCTAACCTTAGCTTATCGACTAAGACGATTATGTCTTATTAACGTAAACTGTAAAAGATTGCATTATGAATAGATCAGAAACAACTTTAAAATAAAAGTTATTGGGATTATGTATGATAGTATGATAATTAAACACTTCTGATATGTACAATATATTGAATAAACATGTAAAACTGTGAGAGATAACTAAATTGAAAAGTGTATAATCTATTAAACAATAACATCAATACTATTATCTAGAAATTATTGATTTTATACATAATCAAAAAAACGATATCAATGATCAAATAATTCCTCCCGAAATCAACGACAACAACGTACAGAGTGAGACTTCTATCGTATTTATCACAGGACAGAAACGCGAGCCCTTCGAAGATCGTCCACTGACCCTTCCTGTTTCGACAGGGAGAAACAGAGAGAACTTTTTCGACAGGGAGAAACAGAGAGAAGGATAGAGGATAGAGGATAGAGTGTATACCTGTTCCTGTTCGCTCACATATTCTCACATACTCACGTACATACACATATTAAGCCAACTGGTCGCACACAACACTCTTCTCTCTCTCTTTCTCTCTTTCTCTCTTTCTCTCTCTCTCTCTTTCTTTCTCGCTCCTTCTTGGTGGAGCACGCGGCCCAGCCGAGCACGCGTACGCTCTCGTATACGATCTCCCACACAAATGAATGTACGCACGTACGCACGCACGCGCAGGCTTCGACTCCGCGAAGATGAGGCCTCGGAAATAGTGGTGGGGCAAGCGAGCCGCCGGATGGAGGTCGGCGTGCGCCACGTTGTGGAGAGGGGAGGACGGCTCGCGTCACTCGACTCCCTCCACCCTCCTGGGCCTTAGCTTGCAACCCCACCTCCCTATAAAATCTTCTATCTCTTTCTTTCTTCCTCTGCGACAACCGCCGTCGGCTTCATCTTACTCTCTCTCTCTCTCTCTCTCTCTCTCTCTCTCTTCTTTTCTCTCTCCTTCTTTCTGATGCGTCCGCCACGGATCTCTCCACCCTCTCCTCCTTCGTCTACCCCTTCTCCATCTTTTTCTTCTTCATCCTCTTCTTCTGCTTCTCTACAAACGCGTCTCGATCTCTCCTTCTTTCACTCTTTCTCTTTCTTTCTATCTTGTTCGAACCATTTCTCTCTCTCTCTCTCTCTCTCTCTCTCTCTTTCTCTCTCTCTCTCTCTTTCTCTTTCCTCTTGACCCATGGACCAGCTTTTCTTTCTCCCGGTAACTGTTCAAATTTCGATCCTCGAGACACAGACCAGCCGCCAGTGGGGATGTTGGCCCCTTCGTACGTACGTCGTCAGTGTTTCTCACACGATTCTGCGCACTCTGCATTAGCAGCTCTGTTCGGGGTAAAAGGTTATTTTATTTCAATTATTGGGCCTTTTTAATCGAATGACAATGATATATGTATGCAATTGACATCTTTTACTCTTGATGAAGCAATTGGAAAACAAAAATGTTTATCTGATGACTGGACTAATTCATTGGCATTATATGAATCTTTAAATTTATGAATGAAACGGATAGAATTGAATAATTGGTGTTGCCCTACAATTTTTTTTTATTATCAAAAATCGTTATTAATACACTTAACTATATTAATAATACAAGCTTTTACTATTATTGCAATATATTCATAATTGGTATTATTCAAATCCAATTCCCTTTTATCATTAGCATAAATAAATTAATAAATATATGGAACTTAATAACATAAGAAATAAAAAACATTGATCAAACTTTCCTAACGATAAGTAGCAAAAAAAATAAAGGCCTTATCACAACTTGAATATCGACTAAAGAGATAGTAAAATTGGTGGTAAACCCACGATTATAGAGGAGAGTGTCCACGATCGTACCGATAATTCGAGAAGAGATGAGAATCTCGGCCGTCTCGTAGGGCCTTTGGGGCCAGTGTGGTGGGGGATACATGGGGTATGAGGCAGTGCGGGCTAGTAGGGTGAGGTAGGGGGAAGACGAGGGGTTTAGGGCCCGAGATCGAGTATGGGAGTTGGTGGAGGGGATGCGGCGCGTGCCCGTCCTGCCTATATAAGACCCCGAACCCTCCCTGGCAAAGCATTTCGGGAGCCAGGACCGTACTGTGAGCATCGAGGGTGTGGTTTCTTATTCCACGTTAACATTTCTAACGTGAACAGAGTCTGTTTATAGCTCGTATATCGATATACTCTTGTCAGTTGAATTTTGATAAGGTGTAAGGATACTAAGTAAACAAAGATAACGATAGAGATAGAGGAAGAGAGAGAGAGAGAGAGAGAGAAAGAAAAAGAGAGAGAAAAAGAGAGAGCTAGAAAGAGAGAAAGAGAGAGGGAGAGAGAGAGAGAGAGAGAGAGAGAGAGAGAGAGAGAGAGAGAGAGAGAAAGAGAAAGGGAGAAAGAGAGAAAGAAGATAGACGAAAGGAAAACAAGAAATAGAAAAAGAGAGAGAGGCAGATAGATAAGAAGAGGGTTAGACTGTAGGTAGTCGTGGCTCTCTTACGGCAGTACTTGGATACACGTAAAGAAGAGCTCGTTCTTCAAGGTCGGCGGGCACGCGCGAGAACTCCTACTCTAGCGGTGGGGGTATCGGATCAGTGATATGACCTTAGTGGGACTGAAGCAAGAGAACCCGAACGTACTGCCCATCATGCTGAGCGTGCAGCAGCAGCATCATCATCACCATGGTCTTCATGTATCTACCGCAGGCTCTGTGCAAAACCATCGTGGCAATGTAATTGTCTCAACTAGCAGTATGCCAAATAACGATATAAAGGGCTTACAGCAGCACGCTTGTAAACGGTCAAAAATGTACGGACAAACAACAGGACCTTATGGAGCTGTTCCTCATCAGCCGGCTTCGGTGGCGAGACGAAATGCGCGCGAAAGGAATCGCGTAAAACAGGTGAATAATGGATTCGCTACTTTAAGACAGCATATACCTCAGAGTGTCGCTCAAGCATTGGGTGGAAGCACGACTGGGACTCATGGTGGTTCTAGAGCGGGTAGCAAGAAGTTGTCCAAAGTTGAGACACTTAGGATGGCAGTAGAATACATCAGAAGTCTACAACGTCTCTTAGAGGAACATGACAACGGTTCGGACATTTCTTCTTCGACTGTATCCGCGTCATCAACCACCTCATCAACGTCACCTGCCGCGTGTAGTCCTACCGGTGGACTCGGTACTGACTCCAATCATCGTGCATCCGAACTCAGACTATGTGGTAACGACGTGCGACATCACACTAGCCCTCATCATACCTCAGATCTTCACAGACATCAACATATTAGACAAAATCCCAGCCCAACTTTTGTACCAGCACCTTGTTCAGAAGCTTCGAGTTCACCCACGCCGAGTTTCGTCTCGGAAACATCATCAGCCGGTAGTCAAGGTTATGGAACGTCCTCGGGTAATCTTTATGCTTCTCACCCCGACGATTACGATTACAACGAGCCGATGAGGCCCGAGGACGAAGATCTTCTTGATGTCATCTTCTGTTGGCAGCAGAGTTAATGAGACAACAAACGATTTCCCGATGATACTTCCGTATAGTCCTCGAGGTTGGTGTCGTGACGCGATTATTCTTTATTATTCTATATCTTCTTTCATTGCTCGACATACTAACATAAGATTTTACATACTATCTATTAGGAATTCCTAGTCAAGTTTAATACTACTCGATATTAAATTTTCTCTCTATTTTTTTTTCAATATATCGAAAAGTTAATATCAAAATATCGATTTATCATATGATACAATTTAACATCAGACCATTTTATCAAATATACATAGATAATTAATAGATATAAGTGTATATAACAGATCATCTTCGGGTCTTCGTCGATCATAATGGTTCTACCGTTACGAAAGACCATCGGTTCTCTCAAACCTCTCTCCCTCATTTTTAAGATAACTCCCTCCCTCGCTCGTTTTTACGTTGCGACCATAAATTTTCTTCGTCAGGGGAGAATATTCGCGCTTAAAGAAGAATCTCAAAGAAATTTCCGAGTAGATTTGTGACCTTGCCCTCTCACAATGGTCGCCCGCGACCCCTCGCTGAAACTTGGACCATTCAAATCACAGACTCCATTCAAAGGAGCACCGCGTATACAGTAGAGGAGAGACGCTTTTGTGTTACTACTTCTTTCCTTGTATGTGTTACCGTGCGTATGAGTTTAGCTCGCTATCGTATAAATATATATATATATATATATATATATATATATATGTGTGTGTGTGTGTGCGTTCGTGCACACCAGAGTCGCGTCCTTATTCTGCCGTACGTTTTCCCTCCTTCCTCACCTTTTGTCCACGCGCTACCGTTCCCGAGCACGATTCGTTCTACATCAACCTCCTCATGCTACCTCCTTCAACGCTTTCAATCTTCCTACTTTTTTCTTTTTCTATTTTTCTTTTTCTCACTCTCTTTTTTCCCACCGAAGAAGTCAAAGTTATCTCAACGATTACGAGCGTTCAAATTGATCAGTCACGTAGAAAAATTAATTATCCCTACGTGTTTTGAATTGAGTTCTGGATAAAAAAAAAAAAGGAAAAACGCTAGGTAACGATAAATTTTAGTTAAAAATTTTATTATTTTACTACCAAATTCTCCTTACAAAATTTTCACTTTCAGAGGATACAGTTTTCATCCAATCATTTCTATTGCTGCGTAACGTATTTGTTTCGAAAAAAAAAAAAAATATATAGATATATATATATATATATATATATATATATATATATATATATATATATATAAGACTTTTCTTTTTCATACTCGAATTCGACTCTAATCTTGATGGACGTAACTTTTCCTTCAAATCCCCTCGAATCGCATAACATTCTTTGAACGTTCTCTATTCGAATCCTCTCTCTGCTCTGTCGTCGCTTCTTCTAGCCTTTCGGATCCCCCATTTCAGATTTTCTTTTTCTCGTACTACCTCTCTTTATCTAGGGACGATTTTGTCTCGCGCGCTGCGTTTAACTTGAATGCATCTTCCTGGATATACCAGCCCTCCCCTTTTGTCGGTTTTTAGACCGGTACGCCATTCTTTTTCATTTCTTTCCTCCTCTTCTCCCTCACGCTCACTTCCTCTCTATCTCTATGTCTCCCTATTTTCCTCGTTCCCTCTCTCTTTTCTCTCGGCTTCTTTCTCCCTATCATACTCTTTTCCTCTCTCTCTTCGATTCTTTCTCTTCTTCCCGAGACCCTTCTTTCAGTAAAACTGCTCTTACCTGAAATCATCCCCTTACTTCTTCTATCCGTATACCTGTGGCATCTTTTTTCTTCAATAAACCTTCTACCTTCAAAATTCTGTTTTGTACCTTTCCGCAATTTTCTTGAGGTAGACATCGAAATAATATATTTCCATAAAAATGAACTCAGCTGATTTTTTTTTTCTTCGTTGTAACATTATCGTATTATTTTACAATAAATCGAACAACAACAAAAATGATTTAAAAAAATTTCTATAATTTCATTTAAGATCATTCGATACTAATGAAATTTTTATTCTTTTTGTTACAGAAAAAAACAGGAATGCATAATCAATCGGAAGATTTTATCAGACAGTAGAATCGCAATGTACAATACAGAAGATGACAAACGGCGGCTGTTTCAATAACTGTGATCTAGTCATACCTCTCTACTTTATAATTGTATATATCTGATATTAGTTTACTTAAAGTCTCGCGCGCGTGTTTCGCTTAAATCAGCGTGGAACTATTTCATTTTTAATTATTTACATAATTAGCACAAGATAATCTTTAAAAGATTGTATAATTATATATCAAATGACGAGACAATATTTTATGTTATTCTAGATGAGAGTATACATGAGAAAGTGTGTGTGTGTGAATGAATGAGAAGCAAAGATCAATATTATTGAGATGTATATTGGAGAACGTTGAAAAATTATTTTCAGACATTTTAATGTTGCCATTGTTATCGTGTAGCGCTCTTAAATCCCATCGTTTAAGATTATTGAAGAGTGAACCTATTGAATCGAATCAATAAGAACTATCACCGACATTGAGCTGTCGGCCGATCAATGAGTATTCTCGAATGGATACGGCATTCCAGAGTGCCTTAAAACGCCTTATAATTATTTATAAACACTTGTGCGATTGTTTAATAATTTTCTTTTCATTAAAAAAAAAATACAAAGTTTTACGAAATATTAACGTCATCAAAAGTATCAGTATCAAAAGCAAATTTTTAAAAAACAATAAACTAAATCTGACCGAATTGAATTTATTTTCAAATTTTATAAAAACAAATCGTACGACAAATTTTCGCAAGATTAATGCTTTGTAAATAATTATCGACAGATAATTCGTTAAATATATTACACGATGTTATGCAGAATTTATATTTTTATTTTTATCTTTTTTCCTTATTCTCCTTTCCTTCCTTTATCAAATATTGATAATTGACTATCTACATACAAACCTAACAAATAAAAAAGTAAAGTTTAAAATTGAAATATTATTATTTACAGATTTTATTAACAATTTCGTATATCACCAAGAATCTATAAATAATAAATATTTCAATACTAATGTTCTTTAAGTGAAGTATATTGCAAAGTATAAGCAAATGACATAGTATGCTTTAAACCAAGAATGTTTGCATAATATATAACTTGAATATAACATGAAATATCATATTATACATCTAACTGAAAGATGTCAGGTACCTAAAATAGTACGTTGTAACTCGTTGCATTCAAAAGTGATTACTTTTTCCGACATTGTTTTCTACTAAAAGTTTCGAATGGTAGTAATACGATTCACTAAATAGAAATATATATCCTATGAAATATAATAAATAAAAAGAAAAAAAAAAAATTCGTATTTTCTCGTATTTTATCGTCAAGTAAATTGTACGAATATTTTAACGAATATTTATGAAGATATTTTTCTAAAGATATTTTCTAACGAATATTTAGCTATCCCAATTTTTGTCTTCTATAAATTCTAACAATCAGGAAAATTTCGAATGATTAAGTACTCAAATAGTTTTAAGGAAAAAATGAAAGGAAAATTGATTTACTAATAAATCTTGTTTGATTTTAAAACATATGGAATAGAAAATTATTATGAAATAAATGGAAAAGTAAACTCCAAATAATAGGAATGGTCTTTGTTAAAACGTATAGTAATTTAAAGAAAATCATGAGAGAAAGAGAGTGAGAGAGAGAGAGAGAGAGAGAGAGAAAGAGAGAGAGAGAGAGAGAGAGAAAGAGAAAATAGTCAATTGAAATGGTATATAATCCTGAAGAGATCACGAGCTGCTAGTCTAGTTTAAATTTTCTCCCCGGGCAATGCTAGCTATTAGTATATTGTTATTTTTGAACGATTATTGACGCAACTTAAAGTAGCAAAGTTAACATGCCATGATTTTGTCCGAGACACTTTGCTTGCGGTTTCCGAAATGAAGGAGCCACAACCGAAGCGACGTTCGACAGAGAGATTACTGTGATTTCAGCTGGTTATTTACTCAAAAACCACAAGGACATTGACAGGGATAATGGTGGGATGCTCCGCCCTACAGCACCATATCGTTACACGATTCTCTCGCGGTAGAATGATGTCTCAGGGGCGTATAAGGGTGCTTTTCAAGTTCACAGATACGAACTCTTCGCCGAAAGTTTGGAAACTATCTAATTAGAACGATCATTTTTTCCTGGAATCCTTTCCTTTCATCTTTTTCGGTACAAATCATATGATATTCTGCATTGTAATCAATCAGATCGAGAAAATTTTCACAAGAAAATTATATCTGCAGGTTCATCTGAAAAACATCTTATTATCTAAAGAAATTTTTCCAGTGAATAAAATTGTCTGTATGCGTGTATCTGTTATATTATATTAAAAATACATATATTAAAAAAATTTTCATAATAATATTCCGAATAAAAACTTTACGATATCATAAAACAGAGAGAAATTCGAGGAACGAGAATGACGCATTAAAAGAGAGAACCAATGAACGATCGAATCGTGGACCTGTCTTACCGGTGCAACGAGTTAACAGGGCGAGCTCTTCGAGGGTGCATTAAGTATATGAATGCAGATCCGTCTAACCGGTAAAAGCTTTTGGCAAAGACAAGTAACGACCCTCGGTGTATATCTCGTTGTATGCTCCGTTGCTCTCTTCTTGAGACAACGTCGGTCAAATCGGATTTAAATTCGTAGGTCGTTATATAGATGTTGAATTATTTCTTCCAATCGCCTTAAGAAAAATTTCGTATATTACATTATTATTTATTTTTTTTTTTTTCGTTGGTCATGTCACGAATCAGTTTTCGAAGAAATCTGATTTCAAACGAACGATCAAATGATACCGCAAAACGATAAGAAACGAAATTGCAAATTTTTTTTAATTTCTTAATTTTAAGAAACAAATTCTAATGTGATTTGATGTTTCCTGACATTCTACTAATACCTTTACATTAAATCTCTTTTTCTATCACGAAAGGTTGATAATTCTGTGAAAGAACAGACAATAAATAAGGATATTAAAACCTGCTTTGCGATCTGGAGGACGGACACTCGGTGTTAATTGCTATATAAACTCTTCCTCCGTGCTTCTTCTTCTTATTTTTACGAGGTTCGTTAATTACCAAGCGAAGATTTTCATCGTTGCTGTCATAATCGATGCTACTCTTTAATGTATTAAACATCTTCTTTCACTACTATCAACCTCATGGAAGTTAGAAACGATCATCATTGCTTAATATCGTATCTTGACATTCATTAAGAAAACTAACAAATAAATTAAAGATGAATCTTATTATGAAAGAATATCTATCATATGGTAATGATATTTTTATGTTTTTGAATTGTAATATTGAAAGAAACTGTAACGATAATAATCGAAATCGATCGGATCAAAGAGAAAACATTGACAAATTTATTACCAACGATATAAAAGTTATTCCCGAAAATGTACGTCATTATCAGTATAACTCGATACTCTTTCGAATGCGACTTTCATTTTAAGATATAGAAGTACGATTCATATGCATCGATGTCTTTTGCTTTCATCGACGCTGTTATTAATCGTCCTTCGGTTATGGGCAATGTAGCCAATTTCACCGAACGTGACTGCCTATTGATTTATGGCGTTTCGCATTTAACAGGTAACTTGTCCATTTATTTTTATCTTACACGAATGCATTGAACAAGATACAATTACAGTTATATAGGATTAACTCAAATTGCCAAAATATGGATCATAAACAAAATCTTCATGTTTGAGTACTCGAAAAAAAAAACAAAAAAGAAGAGAACGATTAATTAATTAGCATTATTTCAAATTCGGAAAATGTTCCTGGCAAAGTAACTTTGTAAACGACCAAGACGAGTCAATTCGTCACTCGTTGGAAGCATTCTCTTTTGCATCCGGTCGAATAATTAGTGGCAAGTTCTTTGAGTAGACCAGAGTCCACCTCGACGTGGACACGTTGTTCCGTTAGAAAGAGATGTAAGTATGTTGGTAAGAAGCGAAGCGGCTTTAAAAGCTTGACAAGACTTCGGGCATAAAGGATGTCCCCTGTGGTTTCTTCGTTCGTAATCCTTGGAAATAATTAACCGTTTAAAGATTATCCCAACGTTATTATGTTTCCATACTTTTTATTAACTATTAGGAAAACAGGAACAGGCATATTTCTACACCAAATAATAAAGATACGTGTATATCGAATATTCATCAAACATATACGAGAGCATTATGACAATACAGATATAAATGTACTCATTCCTGTACGAATAAGATTAATTGGCAATTTCTTAAAAATGTATAGGAATGAAACAATTTCAAAAGAAAATTCAAACTCCATCTATAGCAAAATTATGGACTTATCAAGTGAATGACTAGTAGCACGATTATGGGTTTACGGAAACTAATTATGGAGTAAAGAGCTTCACGAAACAAGAGCCAGGATCGTCAATAATCTGCACGCAAGCAAGAAAGAGAAATGAAACGAAATCAAGAGTGTCTTTCTGGTAGTATCCAGAGAAAAGACCGGTCGAATTGCTAAAGGCTACTTGCGATCGGAATCGGTCCAGCTTCCATCGTATCTCACTGTCCCATCTTTTGCGGTCGCACGCTGAATTCTTCCGAAAGACGGGGGGAATCCCGATGCTTCTTCCCTGGGGATAACATTCCCCTTGGCGACCACCCACGATACACGTAGTGAAACTTGGAATATTGGCTTTATCCATAGCGTTCTTCCTTCCTGCTATTCGACATCCTCTTCTTTACTCTTTCCTCTTTTATTTCGAACCATCTGATTCGCTGGTCCATTTTTGCCGTAGGACTTACATTCGCTAGCTCCTAGCTAAATAGAATTTAAATGGATTCAAAGTAGAGAGACGGAACGACCGCCCGTGAAGATTCTCGTTCGATCTCGTCATTCAGATGTCCGACGACGTGCAGTGAATCCATGACGTTTGTATCTCACTTTTCTAGAACTTCTCAAAGATTATCCTATTCTACCTGCCGTCATCCACTTTTTTTTTTTTTTCTTACCTTCACGCAAATTCGATGACTTTACCTTTTTACCCTTTTTCTCGTGCGAACCAACCACGTACACCATCACCGAATTTGGTACCGATTAACCACATTCGGGAAGAACGAGTTTGATATATCGTTCGTCTCTTCATTGACTCCAGACTTTTTCTACCTTACTTTCTACCAAAGAATCGATGGAGGAGAATAAGAAGAGATCGTTTAAGTAATTTTTGCAATCGCTCATAATATCTTGATCTCGATTAATAATTATGAAAGTTCGAATCGAGCACAGTAATTTTGCGTTTATTAATTACGTATTTTAAATAACCGCCATTTACTTGATTGTAATCAATGATTATTATACCGGAGACGGTTTCATTTCTCTCGATCGATATTAATAATTCTTCGATCGTACGATTCTACTTTCGAGGGACGAATCGATAAGGTCGAATGACGAAAATGAAAGATTAAGAAACATTGATTCTAATCGATATCTCGCGATCTGGCTATAAATGAGATTACGTTGACTCGGAACACGATAAATGAAATATCTCTAGTACGTTATAAAGATGTTTTTAAAAGAAATATATAAAGAAGAAAATAAAAAGAAGAAAAAAATAAAAAAGGAATGTCTTGATCTCGGAGATGTTATCCGTCCTAGCGGTCGATCTCCAGAAGAACTCTAGACTGTCAGGGCCGATGTCAACCGGTCGGCCATCGGTCATCTCAAGAAATTCGATCGCGGCCACCGTAATGCGTCACGCTGTTCTCCAACCGAGAGACAGAAAGTACCACTTTTGTTTCTCAATCGAAAGAAGAATTGGCTGGGTTTAGATTCTGATCTTTACAGACGCGAGTTTTAAATCCTTTTTCATGATGCAAACGAACGAGGAGAGTCCGCCCGCAGGATGTCCCTGCTGCCCTAAAACTGGAGTATCCCATCATTTTCCCGATCTTCACTATAGAATTCCAACTTCTTCAGGGAAGTAGTTTCCATATAATGCGATCGTAAAAATTCAACGAACCTAAATAAACCTAAGTCGTAAAAGATTCGCAGAATTCGAACAATAGATAAGCGTTAAAGTTTCTTGTACATACTTTTATACATTTGTTACATTTCACATTTAATTAAATAAATACGAATCGAAGATATGAGAAATATATTAAAAAGAATTGAAATTTTATAGAAGAATTATTTCTTTTTCAATCTTAAATATAAAATAATTAGAAAATATTTAATTAAATTAAATTAAATAAAAAAAAAAAAAATAAAAAGTAAAACAACATAAATAATATTAAATTCAATTTATAATTTTAAAGATTTTTCATTAAACAGTTATGTTATAATGTTCAATTTAAATTATAGAAAGATATAATCGATATATTGTATCGAATAAAATTACTATGTAATATAATCTTTAACATGAATATTTATTATCCGAACTGTTGTGAATTAAGATATTGGTTCTTAAAAATATGTACAATTAAAATACTCTTCGCTCGAGTATGGACGTACATTAAAAATAAAAATTCGAATGTAGTAGTCGTAGCAGGAAGCATCGTTCAAGTGCGTCGTACGATAATTACGGCATGCCCGTTAAGATTTCATTGTTCCTGAATAATGTATGTTTCCTTTGGGCATCGGCTCTTTATGAACGTCCAAAATTATTCTCGCGGCTCAAGCACAATGATCGACGACACTTGCCCTTACACGGCGACCTAACGAACCGCGAACGCCTTTGGGACTTTAAGACCATCGAGAGAAGGACTATAATATATGTACGATGCGTATAACACAAGCAGAAATCGCTTCGAGCGCCGGTACTCGCTTTCAATCTCTGCTCGAGTAGCTATTCGAACGACTTCAGAACGCTTATACTACTGTACTGCTAAAATAAAAAATAAAAAAAAGATAAAGAAAGTGTTATTTTGGGTTCGACCAAATTCCGATGACTTATCTCTTCATTTCTATATACCTGCAGAATTTTTTATGCAATATATTTATCTGATTTCCAAAAGAATATTCATTAAATCGGTATATACGATAAAACGATAAAAACTATTGGATAGAATGAATATTTCATATGAATAATCAATTAATATACTTAATGATTTTAGATTCTCATTCGACTTTACATAAATATCAAACATAAATGTTTAAAATAATGATCCCATATTTCCGAGCTTTCCAGTTTAAAAAAAAAAATCGAAGATTTTCCAAAGGCGCTCAATATAAATGGTCAAAGGAATCTTTCCCAAATAATAAATTTTAAAAATGTTTCAAAAAACCAACAGTGAAGAGGTCGTATCTCGTAGGAGAATTATGAATCGAAGAATACGAGATCCTTTCGTAAACGAAGCTGAAAGTTTCCGGTGCAAGTTTGGTGTTACGGCATAACACTTCGACATAGTATAACTCCGACAGAGCCATTGTCTGTCAGCTGAGACGTCCGTTCATGGAAGAGCCAGCTTCATTGTTATGACGCCATAGTCCATGAATGGATGGGTATCTCGTTTAACTTCAATTACCGTGGCTCGTCCTTTCATCTCGTTGCCCGTAGTGGGAGAAAAGAGAGAAGAGGAAAGAAGAGAGAGAGACCATTCGCATTATATATCGTTCTTCTCTTTTTCTGCATCTCTCTTTGTTGCGGAAAACCCGTCTCTTACGCGTTGAATTACCTGGTCTCGTTAAATTCTCCTTTTGATCGAGAGAACCTTTGGGGCTTATGGAACTCCGCTGGGTGCACTGCTGGAGACTGGAAAGAACGAGAGAAGAAAAATCCATCGTTGGATAACGCATTGAGAAAAATAAAAATAATGTCGCTCTAGATTGCTACCTCTTCTTTCAGATTTTGTCAAATTAGATTCATACATAGAGTTGGAAAAATCATGCGATTGTTATGATCGTAAAAATAATAAAAATGATAGTAGAACAATAAAAATAATCTTTTGTCTTTTTCTTCAAATCTTAATGGCTTTTTCACAAAAAATAATAAATATTAACGAATTCATAAAAAGTATTATCAATCGAACGAAAGAAAAAGCCAAAAAATGATGTGCATACAATAAAGATCTTTATAAATCTACTGCATG
Source organism: Vespa velutina (assembly GCF_912470025.1). Taxonomy (NCBI): domain Eukaryota; kingdom Metazoa; phylum Arthropoda; class Insecta; order Hymenoptera; family Vespidae; genus Vespa; species Vespa velutina. Next base: position 7,479,212 of record NC_062191.1, read on the forward strand.
CTAGCATCCAATTAGGCTTCCGTGCTTCTTTTCATCCATCTACGTGCTCTTCTTAAGGCGTTCATGAGCTTCGACCTGGATCAACATGTATATTTAGGCTCGCATTAGGACGTCTCGCCGGGAACGTGCTTACTTATTACCTTTGATCCGACGTTACTTTCGTGATACAACTCATAATCCAAGAATTTCCTTTTCTACTCTTTTCGAGGTATCTATCAAATTTTAAAGGAATTTTCTACACTGATACAATATTTACTAGAACTTTTAAAGAATCTTTTCTAATGGAATAAATCTAACAAATATTATATCTTTAAATATTCTCTTTAAGACAAAAAAAAATTTCAATGGAAAACCTTAAAAAAAGAATTAAATAATCAAAGTGAATGTATCTCTGTAGAACAAACCTAGCTATAAGAAAATAAAGAAAAGAAAAAAAACACGTAGATAAAAGGAATATTTTGAACTTACAAGTAGATCGAGTCGAGGTCGAGGGGAGTTGAAGGATTACGTCACGCACGTACAATCGAGCTCCAGTCTACAGGACTCGATCGAGAATATGATCGTAGGAGACGAGCGGCTCCGCAAATATTTGTAGTCACTTCCTGCCGATAAATATAAAATCCACGAGAGACAGAGAGAGAAAGAGAGAGAGAGAGAGAGAGAGAGAGAGAGAGAGAGAGGGAGAGAGAGAGAGCGTGGGAGCTCGAGCACGAGCATACAAGCAAAGGGATCTTTTTTAGGGATCTTCCTCTGGAAGGAAGGATCCAGGATGCATGCATAAGAAAAAGAGAGATAGAGAGAGATACATCATTTTCCTTGATCTCTCTAGCCCACTTTTTGTCCTACCATTGACGTCTACCGTTCTTCGTCTCGACCTACTCTTCCCTTTTCCTTTTTTCTTTTTTTATAGTTACTTCGATGTACATATTTTTTGTGACCTCCCAGAAGGAGTTTGCCAGGTGGGCCGAAAGATACGAGTGCGACTTCGTTTAAGATGATTCTTTAACGATCTTCTCTCCATTTTATATCAACTTCGACCAAGGATGATTAGGATCGTTCGAAACAGTGAATGAATATAGATGGGAGAATCATTTTTGGCGAAGTCACATCCCCCATAAGTTCCTTTCTTTCTCTCTCTCTCTCTCTCTCTCTCTCTCTCTCTCTCTCTCTCTCCCTCTCTTCTCCCGTCCAATCGTTGATTGGATCGGCGATTAGAAAGCAATTAGTGTCGGGGTAACGATCTCTACCCGGTTGCATCGTTAGATCCAACGATCGGGCCCCCTACGGTGAACTTCGAAAAAGATTCTATTGTTTCGTCTCGAGCGAGTTCTTTTCCAAACTCAAAAGTCGACGTTAAGCAACGATGGAGTTGATGACCTAAGGAATCATTAATTTTATAAAGAATAGCGTCGGAAAAACACCTAGTTTATAACGACACTTATATCTTTTATAAGTGCTATATATGACATCAATGAGAATTAAAATATAGTTTTAGAAGATAAATTGAAGTGGAAAAAAAGCAATGTATGTAGGTGCAATAAAGTATGTAAAAATGATGTAGCGTCTGCCAAGTTAATCAAGGAAGCAATAACGTTCCCTATCATCAAGAAGACGTCGTTAATAACGATCAAGAGTATAATTAATTACACTCACCGGCTCCGACGAAAGAACGAGATCTACGACAAGAAGCTCGAAGAACGAAACGCGCGACAAAGGCGACGCATTACGTCATATATGAAAGAAGAAAAGAATATATAAGAGAAAAAAAAGAAAATGAAGCTCCTTAGTTTGTCAAAGTTCTTTCAGAGTTATTTGGTACGCGTCAATATGCTTCGAAAGTCTCAAGGATGTTATCCTTAAGACAGGGTAACGAGAAAAACGAGATCGACAAAATCCAATGGATAGTATCGAGTTTTCGTAGGCTCCTAGAAAAATATTATTGCGGTATCCGATTCAAGGAGGCTATACAAAGTAAGGAAAAAGAAAAAAAGAAAGAAGAAGAGAAAGGAAAAAAGAAAGAAAGAGAGTTCGTACCGTGCGATTTTCAAGAATGAGAAGTGCCTCAGTGGTACTCTTCCTCCTTCAGTTTTCCTTTCCTCCTCTTCATCGTCGCGCTCCTCTCTGAGACTAACTTTGGCTCGTTTGGGTCCCATTCTTCAACCATTCATCGTAAGGTTTTCTCTGAAGGACAATCCAGGGTACCCTGGGGTCTCACGCCTCGGCATTGACTGGCACCATTCAGTTGCTTCGTTCTCTTCTTTCGACAGAGACTCTTTGTCGACCCTCTCGCTCACACCCCCCGTCACGGAGAACGAGAGACATTGATGGTGCCGGAAGGTGGAACGACCTAGCACGCACTTTACGGAAATTCTAGCCAATGAAGAAGACCGAAAACGTTGATGACGATCAACGACTCGAATCCGCGGAATTACTGATCCGTTGTCCTCTTTCATTGAATGGAAGTTCGATTTTCTTCGGATACATCCTCGTGTACCATCCTCCTGAGTTTATTCTTTCACAAGAATTTGGCCCTCGGGCTACTTTTCGTCAAAATCACGCCCCACCTTTGGCCTTACAACAGACCGCAAAACGATTCTTCCACGTCTCTATATTGATGTTGTGTTTGTGTGTGTGAGAAAGAAAAAAAGATAGATAGATAGATAGAGAGAGAGAGAGAGAGAGAGAGAGAGAGAGAGAGAGAAAGAGAGAGAGAGAGAGAGGTCAAAAGAGATACCTATCTTATTCTTTGACCCGTATCTCTGTGGTCAAGGTACGATCATAATGACCGTTGGTTCCTTTTTTTATGAATTCTGTAAGATGAAAAGCCGATTATATTGTTAGAAATATTTTATGATGTAAACGTACGTTAACAAACTATTATTTATTGTATTATTTTGGCTTCATTATTGCTATTATAAAATATTTATTATTAACTTAAATATATTCAATTTATATATAAATGAAAAAAATGATATCGAAAATATCCTTTAGGTACATTATGTTTCTTATTCTCATATACTCAATTTTCATTTCATTCAAGTATTATAATAATGGAAAGATATTTAAAATTAAAGTGTTAAAATATCGTTGAGGTATTATTTTGCAAAGGGCAGACCTTCGATGAAATATCCTTGATCGCCGATAGGATCGATCGCGAAAGTCATGATCGTTATATAACGATACGATGTCCATTTTTGAAGGTGCAATTAAATCTGAACCTACCAACAATTAGTTATTCTTATCGCAGATTGTCTAACCCGATACAGTTGTCACCGATCGGCCAACGTCCCTTTTAATACATATGATTACTATAGATCTTGCTGACTCTGCTGAAAGTCATATTTTCGATGGACCACCATCTTTATCCATTTGAAAAGCTAATTTAAAATATCGTTTATGAGATGGCGATAAATAAAATTAATGTCTTATAATGATAAAAAAGGAAAAAAGATATATTATTTTGTTAACGTTTATCCAAATTCAAATAATTTGTAACATACGACGAATTATGATTGATTCCTCAATCTTCTCTTGAATTTCATAATTTTTTTTTAAATACTACCATTTTGAAGTCGGAAGTCGGATCAAATCGAGATTCCTTATGAATCCACGTTGTAAGTAATCCCATTTTTTCAAAATATTTCATTCATTCATTTTGAGAGAGTATTGGTATAGAAATATAAAAGAAGAAATATAGAGTTATAAAAATATAAAAAAGTATTCGTTATATTCGTACCTACGTTCGTATTTTCGTATGAGCACTTTCCTCTAAAAGTACCCGCTCGACTTTCGCTCGAACGGGAGCTCCTTTAAGAACGAAGGAAGAGAATGCGTTAATTATCGATGCGCAAACGGACAGCAATGAGGCGCAACGAACAGCAATGGACAAGAAGCAACGGTAACAAGCGGCAACGACTCGTCGGAAAGAGCATACCGCTCTCGAACGTTCATCCTGACGTAGTGCCGGAATATAAACCGGACAGGTTTCGGCAGTGCAATTATTATTAAGAGAGGGAACGAGATGAAAGAAAAAGAAAGAGAGAAAGGCAGAAACAGAGAGCAAGAAAAAGTCGGAGGATGCAGAAGGTGGTCCGCCGCTAGTTCAGACCAAGGCAATTTTTTTGTCGTTTTGCAGGAAACGTGCCGGCCTTCTTGCCCGTAATTACGTATTTTCATACGTGAAAGAATTAATGTTTACAGAATTATATTAACATTTGTACGTTGACGCGACATTCATGCAATGATCAATTGAATTTTTAATATCAATTAGAACAACTTTCAATAAACATTATTTCGGTAGAATAATGTTATAATATAATAAATTATTAATCATGCATTAATCAAATATTGCTAAAATATACAAAAAAGAAATTATAATATAATATATTTCTACGATTCCGCAGTATTATACTGTAATATAATTACAATAATAAATAATTCAATAAAAATTTAGCCATAACTATTTGAATTTTTATCTAATATAGTATAAAAATAATTAACAGTCGAGTCAACGTTTAACATAAATTTAAACCGATAATCGTAATTATGTAAAATAAATTAATCAAAAACGTTTTCGATACGTCGATCGAAATTAAAAAAGATGTCACTCAAAAAGGAGATAAAAAGGAAAGACATAAAATCGAGACCGTTGATGTGCGCGCGTTTTCCTCGACAGAGGCTTACGATGCTTACATACCTCGCAGTTTCCCTCTCCCTTAATACATGGGGCTCGCGCGAGCACATGAGAGAATGGGGCCCCACTGGCCCCGTGGCACACGGACCTACAAACGGTGTACGCTCGTTCCCGATCCGTTCGAGCCTGACGAGAATAAACGCCTCTTGCTGCTTCTTCTTCTTCTTTGCCTCCTCCTCCTCCTCCTCCTCCTCCTCCTCCCTCTTCCTCATCCTCTTTATCTCCTCGCGTTAGTACACACGTCGATGCGCGCGTGCGTGGCAGAATAAACAATAGCCCTCTCAAGAGTCGTATTAGCAGCATAGCTCGTCGTACACGACTGAAACCAGAGTCCCTTCAAAGGGAGTCGAAATTAAAACCTTTTTCTTTCTTCGTCGTTCTCGTCCTTTTTCTTTGCTTATTCTTCGACTTCTTCGTTCTCCTTTCAATCTATTCGCCACTCCGATTTCTCTTCGTCTTCGCTACTTTTCGTCCTTGAGAGAACCTAAGGAAGGCGTGCTCGTGATTCGGACCGCCCTGGGTACAAAAGGGATCCATTTACATACGATGATTTATAAATGAAATCGTTGGAGCCAGCTCCAACCGTTATTTCCAACTCAAACTTTTCGAAGTTCTTTTTTGACTATCCAGGTGTTCCTATTTTTAAATAAACTTCGCGCTTTTTAATGTATATATATTTGTTTTTATCTATTTATGTGCATATAAGTACTTGTATATATATATATGTGTGTATGTGTGTGTGTGTGTGTGTCTGTGTGGAACATATATATTGCTACCGAATGTTCGCGCGTGCCGGCGCACATATAAGATAATAAATTCGTCGTCGTCTCGTCTTCGAGCACTGTGAAATATGCCTTTGTTGTGTTATGAACGATGTATTATTATCGAAGAACGTATTTCATGAAGACCGACATAAAACATGACAGTTATTGCACTCCTATAAAACGCTTTGCTGTTAACGCATTAAGCGTATCTCCTGCCTGCGAAACACGTGAAACATACAACTTCGTTCAACGAGAGTTTCTTTATTAAAAGAGGTAGACATATCTTTGTGCCTGATGAGTTCCGAATGAACTTTAACGAACACGATATCAATTCTGTAATAAAATTCTTCAAATATGTGATTTAAAAATTCGACTCCTTTTAAAATGTGTTAAAGATATTAGAAAGAGAGAGAGAGAGAGAGAGAGAGAGAGAGAGAGAGAGAAAGAGAGAGAAATATATATTGTAGGTAGAAATCAAGTCCTACGTATATGAAAATATTAATAATATGTAAATGAATCTAGAAAATAAAATATAAAAAAGAGAAAAAATACTAATAAATTAATAATTATAAACTTATTAATTAATTATAATAATAACGAAAAATTAATAATAATAAACTTACACTAGAGTTAATATAATTGGCATTACTTGAAAAGAATTAAGATAGCTCAAGTTAAAATGAAATTGTATAGGAAAAATTAAAAAAATAAAATTCACAAATCTACCTGTAAATACATGTACGTACACACTGAGAATGAATAACAAGGAAAAGAGATAAAGATGAAGAAAAACATAATTCGTACAAAGGGAAGTTTCATCGGCTTATTCGGCATGGTCAAAAACAGTTCACGAGTAAATGCGACAGTTACCGAACATGGTGTACACCGGTTCTTCTTCGTTTTCACCTCTCTCGGCGTTCATCTCTTGATCGTTTTGGGAATACGGCATTTTATCGGGAGGAAGAGCAAAGTAGGGAGGGAGTCGTAGTACTCTTGGTACCGTTGTAATCGTTGTAAGTATCATCGAGCGTACTCGTTTTGGTATCGACTTGCCAAGTACGGTAAAGTTTGCTCCTTGTGTTTTTGCGATCATACGAGAAGAACGGCACCAGGCGATGCGCGTGCCATCTTATCTTCTTCTTTTCTTCTTTCTTTCTCCTTTATCCTTCACCTTTCAAGATACACCTTTCTTTCCCTTATCCTTTCTGCTTCGCCACTTTGGCAACTTTCTTTCTTTTTTGCGGATGATAGTTATTTTACTATGTCTTCTATGAAAGATGACTTCTCTTCTTTCCTCCTAATTTTATTTCTTCTTTCGTGAACTTTCATCTTTTGTCGAGTATTATCTTCTTTTTCTCTCCTCGGCAATACCTCTTCTATTTTTTCCTCTTCTTTCTATAAAATTTCATTTTGTCTTATGATTTCTACCACTTTTTCGTAAATCCTATTATCCCTACCATTAACTTCTTTAACTAGAACTTGTTTTTCTTCGTTCCCACTTCCTTTAGATTATTCTTTGAACTTATTCGTACGTCTTTCGCTTTCTTCTCCCTTCTCTTTTTCTTGGAACGTATCTTTTTCTTTTTTTCGACTATCTTTTGCACGTGCCAAGTGCTGTCCTCCTCGGTAACAATTTATCAATGAGTACACGCCGACTGTTACAGGGCAGAACGAAAGTTTGTTCGTGCGTCGATCAGTTCCGGCGCACTTGCCTCGATTCGAGTTCTTGCCGTGTCCCATGTTTGCGGGAAGGGAGAGCTCCGAATATAAGAGAACACAGAACTCATTTCGCTCTTGCGGAGATGGTACTTGTACCATCGTTTCGTACCATATACATCGCTTCTCTACTTCGCCTCTTTATTTCATTCTTTTATGCATACTGAATGAGTAGCAATTATCGAGCAACTTTCTTCGAGCGACTATCCCCTTCTCGACTATATCACTTTTTACGTTAGAAAGCTGCCGCTCTTTACTCATACGTATTTGGGAGTGGGTCGCGTGGCCAATGATTTAAAAAAAACCATTTACAAAGTTCCGAACTTCATTTATCTAACTTTCATTTACATAAACAGATCTCTCAATATCCAATATACGTAATAGTTGAATGCTTATACAATAATTTGAATTATATTTACAAGACTAACAAAAAAAAAAAGTGTAAAATAAATAAGAAGAAAACTAATAATCATATTCAAAAATCTGAACGTTGATTGTACTTATCAGAAAAAAAAAACTATACCTTCTAAAAATACTTATACCAATCGTCTCAAAAATGTAAAGAGTCCTTTGCATTATCTATTATCAAAGATCAAGCTACAAATTGACCAATTTCTCTCAATTCAAAAACATGTTTATCAAACGATGATAGTAGATATAATTCTTTCTTTAAAGAGGATCCAATGTTCGAGATAAAATGTAGCTATTTGCATTTCATGTACGATCACTCGGTTACATAGCATATCACAAATCATGATTAATAGAAGCAAAATATATGAAGGTAAAGAGCTCAATACTTACGCTTCTCGATCTCACGAAGATCTACAGTTGATGGTATCGAGCCGATGTCCGCGCACGCGCAAGCGTTCACTGGCCACGCGACCGCCACGCTCGACCTTCCATCTCTTCCACTCTTTCGCTCTTTCACTCCGTCTTTCTCTTCTTCTTCTTCTTCTATGCCGCCGGCATGGAATGCAGAGGACTATCTCGTTCCACCTCCACCCTCACCACGAGAAGAATCACCCTCTCTTCTCCCTCTGGTCATCTTTCTCCCCACCCCCCTCCTCATCACTCTGCAACCCTCTTCTCTCTCTTTCTCTCTTTCTCTCTCTCACTCTCTCTCTTTCTCTCTCTCTCTCTCACTCTCTCCCTCTCTCTCTCTCTCTCTCTCTCTCTCTCTCTCTCTTTCTCTTTCTCTCTTCTCCTCTCTCAACCTCTCTGTCGCTCACTCTCTTATACGAACGCAGAAGCGAGTTTTCTTTTTCTTCTTCTTCTGCCGCTCTCTGCCAGAGGCGGCAGCAACGGCAGCAGTAACTTCTTCGGGTTCCCACTGTAGGAAGAAGTGCTTCTTCGTCTCTGTCCGTTCTTTCTCGAATGAACGACGCACTTGAGAGAGGCTTCCTATTTTTGTTTCCCTTGTTTTTTTTTTTTTTTTGTTTCTTACCTCACCATCAATTGAGAAAGAGGGTCTTGAGAAACTGTTACGAAAAACGGAATAGGTTAGTCTATCCAATAGAAAAGGTAAAAAATCAAAATAGATCCTAAGTATCTGAGGGAGGAAAGAAGTATGTTCGTTGAGAAGAGAGAACTAGAGAAATATTAACTAAAACACGAAGATCAGTAATCGTTAAAATTTTTTTTTAAATTCCATTTCCGTGCCATACCGCGAAATTAATAAACCTGTAAATGTGAATTTTAATTATCAATTTGTTTATTAAGTACGTAATAATTTTCAATAAATGTTAATTAATTACTTAATTTATGTGTTCATTTTATCTCCATGGAAACAATATATAGAAAGTATAAAAAAGTTATATGTATATCCATGTATATTATCAATAACTGACGACATCTTTGAAACGATTAAGTAATAACTCGTAATAAAATTATACTTTATTACACTAATTTTTCATGACGTATATTTAATATAAGATGAGACTTGATCGTATCATTAATAATAGCTTTTAAATCGTCAATAAACACATAAGATTAGATAATTATAAGAAAATAATAACGATTCGTCTAAAAAGGCATTCGGATATAATACCTGTTATAATTTTTCTATAGAGCAATGGTGATAAGAAAAAAAAATACAGAACCTCATAAAACTCTTACGCTTGAAAAAGCCAAAAAAAAAAAAAAAAAAAAAAAAATAAAAAGGACACATATAATCGAACCACGTGCTATACAAATAAAGTGACATACGGGAATGCTATCGTAACGTTTGCATTCCTCGACCATGAAGTAATTCGCTTTCGATATAGCAAAGCATTAGGCGATAACGTGAATCGTTAAAAAATCGTTAAGAAAACGACGCCGGTAGCGCTGACATCGCATAGAGAGCAGACGAGCAAGCGAGCGAAAAAGCGAAGAGCAAAAGGAGAAGAAAGAAAGAAAGAAAGAAAGGAAGGAAGAAAGAAAGAAAGAAAGAAAGAAGAAGAAGAAGAAGAAGAAGAAGAAGGAGAAAGAGTAAGCAAGAGAAACGCGAATGCAATTTCGTGCGAAATTCCGGCTCGCAGACTCGCGCGAGAATGTCCACTCTCTTTTTCCATTGCACTTAGGGTTTCGTAGAGGGGCAAGCACGAGGCCCGTTTGGGTTTTACTCCTTCTCCTCCCCCCACCCTTCTCTCTCTCTCTTTCTTTCTTTCTTTTTCTCTCTCAGCCTGCGGTGTATCATTATGGACTCGCGTGCGCTGCCCCCGGTCATTCTCGTCTCATCTCGAGCAAACTCTTATCTCTTTCTTTCTCTTTCTACGGTCTCAACCTTCTTCAGCTTCCCTGCTTCGTCTTCTTCTTCTTTCACCATCCGCCATCCCTGTTCGGGTTTGCGTTCGTGGTCGAGATGAGGACGTTTTTTTTCGGCACCCGTGGCGAGCGAACGAGGTAGAAAGGCGATCGACGACGAGGACGACGACGACGACTACTCGGCAGCTTCGAGTATCAAAGCACTCGCAGCATCGACCGAACGAGAAATCGAGAGCCCGAGTAGCGATCGATGTCTATCGGCTCCGAGGAAGATCTTCGATCCTACGTGGCCGCGTGAGTAATGACGCGCCTCGATCGAACGACGTGTTAACGTACGATACGATCTTAGAAATAATCGAGGGCGTTAACGCTAGCTCTGTATCTCTTTTTTCTCTTCTTCGTCTTCTTCATTTATTTTCATTTCTTTTTTCGTTATTCATCTTGTTCTTTACCAACTAATGACGCCCTCCAACCAATATGTCCTCTAGATCATGTCCCACGATGCTCGATGTTGTTGGTGTCAAATTGATTGTAGATCGTTTACCAACGTGCTAGATGTCGTTTATCATTTATTAATTGCACGTGGGTTGAATATAGTTATTAGATACACTACAAATCAAACACATGTTTTTTCGATGTCTATATTTTATATATATATATATATATATATATATATTCACAGTTAATCATTTGCATTTATTTATATCATTTACAATTGTTATTATATATTGAATCAGAAGCATCATTCCTTTTTTACTTTTCCTTAATTGGTAATAATGATAATTCATCCTTGGCATATAACAGATCAATCATTTAGTTACACAATGTTATGTAAGAACAAGGTTTATTTTGTGAGAGACTGAGAATTCGATTATTGAAATTATATAACAAAGGAAATATATAATTAGTGAATATTATAGTAAATCATATAATAATAATATTGAATAAATCTATATATAACAAAATTTATTTAAAGCTCATCCTATGTTCTCTACGGTCAATAATTTAATCATAGATTATGTTACTTATATAATATGTTCAAATATACCAAAAATTTGTATATATATAATATTATATATATATATAATAATGTCTCTTTTAATTACAGCCGTACAAGCTAATAATAAATTATTATTTCAACAATAAATTCATCGCAGTATTACTTCTTATATATCATACGTACGAAGAACGATTTTACTTTATCACAAAAGGAACATAAGTAAGCCCTTCTTCACTAGACAAAAAGATCCTACGAAGTCTCGTGGTCGTTCGAAAAAGGGAGCCAAGAAAAATGATCGAAATAAGAAGTAGGGAAGCAAGGCGAGAGATACGCGTAACTGCAGAAAGCAGATTTTATCTGTAAGCGCGAATAATGGGGCTAGCTCGGCGGCCAATGAAGAAAGGGAGAATTACTATAGTGGAGGGTGAGAGAACAGTGAACGTGGGACGCAGGTCTCTCAAAAGATCCATTTGGATAGAAAATAATGGGAGTCCGTACCGTTCCTTTGTGTACCCTATTTGTTAAATACACGGTTTCGTTCCTTCACCAATTTAAGCTTTCTCTCTTTCTTTCTTACATCAGCCGAAAAGCTAAACCATCTACGAGTTTCTTCACCTTCTTCACATTTATATAATTCACTATTACTATAATTAATTAATGTTCACTTATATATATTACTATCAATATGATTATTATCAATAAATATTCAAACTAATTTTAATTATACCATTGTACCTTAATTTACCATTAGATATATTCATCATAATAAAAAATAAAAAAAAAAAGAATAAAAAAAAAGTTAAAATAGCGTAATTGGTAAACAGTGTATTTTAACTTTACAATTATAATCGAATAATATTATTGAGCTGTATATTTTTCTATTTGACAGAAAAACGATATCGTTGTCGTCTTTTACAACTTCGAGACACTTTGAGTAAAAGTTTGAGTTTGACAATGAGTCACACCAAGATCATTCAGCGTAATTATTATCTATCTTAAATCATGAAGAGAGAATAAAAAAATAGACTCGTTAGTAAAGTCAAAGTGACGCTAGACAAGTGGGCTTGAAAGACAGGAAATAAAGTGAGAAAGAGAAAGATCGTATTCGATGATACGTCGAACTCGTTCTTCTTTCTCTGTACGTGCGCAGGGGAAAGATGAGAGCACAACTCTACGTTGGTAACACCATCTTGATAATAATATCCCGCTGTTAGACAATTTGACAACGAATTCGTCTTCCAACGCAGCAAGCTATCCAGATTCCATCCTTCTTTTCCTCCAATGGAATCTTCTCTCGATGAAACTATAATCGAGAAAAATTGTTAGCGAAGAATTTTACGTGCACGATTCGTTAATTCTTTTCGTGAAAAAAAAAAAGAAAAGAAAAAAAGAAAAACGATAATAAAACGAAGAAGATAACAATCGAAATTCCTTCTCGAAACAACAGAAAAGTCTTCGATGTTTCGGGGACCGAAATTCCAAACAATGAAAGTTTCCTTCTCTTAAAAGAGAAAGAAGATGGAAGGGTAATAGAAAGAGGAAGAAGCCGTATCGTAAAAACACTTGAGCAAACGGTAACGAATGTTGCTTCTTCGTAACGTCGTTGGTAAGATTTTTGTAAAATTACGAAGCCATAAAATTCGGCTTCTTTACGACGGTTGTTCTTACTGCTGTCGGACGGCTTCAGACAAAAAAAAGAAACTTCGTCGGGTAGTTGTCGAGAGATATTCGAGAAGACATCCTGCACACTCGCGTGATATACGATCGACGATAAACCGAGATGACAATGAAAGTGCTCTTCTTTAAACATTCTTACGCGACATATAAAGACTTCGTTTCTCGAACTTTAACAACGGTTACGGTTCGAAAGATGAAATTACAGGATTATAAGCGATCCAAAGTAATTGAGCGTTTATGAGCGATAAAATGACGACGATAATATACGTAATGTTTCATAAAATTTATATACAATGTCGATTGGCGGATCTAACGATCGAAAGAAATCATTAACCGCTTGGAAATATTTTTTTAATAGATATTCAAAGAGAGATCTTCGTTAAAAGAAAAGGCCAAGGGAAAAAAAAAAGAATAAGTCAGCGATAACGAATGCAGGTCAGCACGCGATTTGCGTATACTCGTGCAAAATAATATGGTATTGGTGCGATATTTCAGACGAACATTCTCAATTTCTATATACTGACTTGTATGAATCAACACGCAATAGCCTGGAGAAATAATAACTGAGATTTAAATTAATTTCACTAATTAAATTAGTCGTAAACTATAGTTTCGTTTCGCTCCATCGTAGCAGTACCTTCTACTTGATTATTCATATATGAATAAAGCTTTCCACTTCTGGCCGTATAATAAAAGGACTAAAATTAGAATGAAATTACGAAAGATCTCGATTATACTCGCTCCGTTCTCTTAATTATCTCACCGGCTATATTAATTAATGGGCCAACTGTAGCTATATCCAATTATTCCTCGGCTAAATTATTTCGTTAAATTCTTAAGAAAAGTCTGAAACATTCTAAATTAGTTGAAATATGATTGCTCGACCGGTAAACTAGTTTAAATATCGTAAGTATTGGCGCCTAAACAAGAGCAATAGATTTCGCCTTCCTGTAATCCGGCATAGCTAACATTTAGGGGCAAAAATCTTCGATCGTTAGAAACTAAAATAGAAATCTTGCCGACACAAATGATCACTAAACGTTTACGAAAAATGAAATAAAAGATTATCCAATTATAGCTAATAATGTGATGTATTAACGATTCAATCTATATCACTAAATAAATCAATTGTAATTTTATCGTAAACGAAATTTGTATATTTTTAAAGATCATATATCGAAATAATAATAATGGATCATTATCGGATTGTTATTAGAATCCCAAATCAATTAACGGTATATTCGATTATCTATAGAGATGAAAGAACAGGAAAAAGAAAGAAAGAGTATTATATCCTTTGTAGGATAAGAGAAGTATCAGCCGCAAACGTCGAACGTCGTGGTCCATCGTGCAGAAACGGCAGGGAGTCCGAATATTCCAAGCGATTATTTCGTTGCCACGTGCCTCGAACTCTCTCTCTCTCTCTCTCTCTCTCTCTCTCTCTCTCTCTCTCTCTCACTCACTCACTCACTCACTCACTTACTTACTTACTCACTCACTCACTCACTCACTCACTCTCTCTCTCTTACTCTCTCTCACTATCTATCTATCTATCTCTTTCTCACTCAAAAAGAAACGCATACATATAAAAAGAGAGACACACACAGAGTCTCTCGGCCATGCGTTCCAACGCGTTTCGTAGCCGTCGTGCGCCGTTCTCGTTATCGGACGAGTTGAGAAGGACGGAAGGAAGGCGCACGGAAGGAGCCAGAAAAGGATGAAACTATCGCGATGCACCTGTCTGTCGCGAAGGCAAGGTGCCGGCCCGAAGGCAACGCTCGACCGAGCGCGATACGAGTGCGTGCGCACACCAAAACCCACCTCGTTGCTCCGCTCGTTCGATCGACTCTGCGATCGACTTCGTTCGCTCTACGCGCATCTTGGATAAAGCTACGCCGATAAAACGATCTTTTCTTTTTCTTTTTTTTTTTTGCTTTCTTTCTTTGATATGATAATCTAATCGAATGAATGTAGCCGATATATTAACTTATTCGGTAAGTTTGATCTTAATAATGCCGATACTATTCAAACATTGGATAATTGTATTGTGTGAATTCAATTTTTATATACATATATATATATATATATATATATATATATATGTATGCTGATTTTAATAATGTTAGATATATATTTATATGTTATATGTTATATATATGGAAATGGTATACAATTGTTTAAATAGATATATAGTAGATTATTATGTATCGTTATGTACAATATTTGAAACATATATGTAATTGTAGGATATGTAAAGTATATAAATAATGTCGAAAATAAATATTTCTTATATATAGGTACATTTTTCTAAGTTTATATTACTCTAATTTCTAAGTTTATAATATTATATCACAATACATATATACATAATTAGAATGTTAAAATATATGTATTTACAAAAGATATGAAAATAAAATAATACAAATATAGTAACAATTTTTAGTTTATTTCTGTAGAATTGTAATAGAAAATAATGTATCTGTATGTGCTATAGTATAATATGAAATGATTACAATTTCATAGAAATTGTAATCTGTATGTGCTATAGTATAATATGAAATGATTACAATTTCATAGAGATTGTATTCCTACCTATCCTAATATTCTTGTTCTTTTTTAGTTCACATATAATTTATTATTACTTACTAATAATTATCATTATTTTAATTTCTTTGTTCAATTTCGTAACAATAAATGATTCAGTAATTCATTCAATAATTCCGGAGTATACATAACGCATAAAGTTCGCAATAGAGTTTTTGCAGATTCAATATATCGAGAGCCACTTTTTATTCTGAATGGAATTCCAAAAGATAATCTCGTATTTAAGTTGAATTAACGATCCAAAGCAAGCACATAAACTGAGTCAAGACAAGATGCTTTTAATTGACAGCTTTCGTTCTTGATTGTCCTTGCATCGTCGTCCTCATCGTCGTCGTCGTCCTCGTCGTCGTCGTCCTCGTCGTCGTCGTCATTGTCCTCGTCGTCCTCATTGCAAGAGTGAGCAACTTTCGTGCTTTTCTATAAGCAACGTTTGGTTTGTCGGTTCGATGTGCAACGATTTAACCACGATAATGACTGAGCATTAAATCCTCCGCGTGTATGTCACCGATGGCAACTCGCTCGAGGCATCCCTTAATTACATCGAAATTCGGAAGTGATTGGTGGAAAGAGGTGGAAGAAGAGGAGGAGCAAAAGAATTGAAAAAAGAGTATTCAAGCTGGTCCTCTGTATATAATAAATATGCGTCTATGTGTGCGTGCACGTATGTGTATCAGAGAAAAAAAAGCGAAAGAGAAAAGAAGTGGGGAGGTATTGAGAAAGAGAGAGCTAGAGAAAGAGAGAGAGAGAGAGAGAGAGAGAGAGAGAGAGAGAGAGAGAAGAATGATTTTTGAGGAGCGGCTCTGGTCATGAAGAGGTCGTACACCTGCTGTTCGCACGCCACTAACCTCGTCCTTTTCTCTCTTCTTTTGACTGGCTGGATCTCCTTCTCGCTCGTGCTCGTGCACGTGCTACCGAAGTCTCTCTCTTTTTCTCTTCTCATCTCTATCTTCCTTTCTCCCTCTAATATCTACGTTCGATACCACACACAACCAAACCGATTCGATGTCACTCAGCTAAATAAAAGGAAGAGAAGGAGTGCCGCTAAAATGTCCTTCGATAGTTCTTTTGATCTTTAACTATCATTTATTTTGTTCCGTATGCACTCTCGTGCATTACGAGAGAAAGTAAGTAAGTATACGCCAATTATTTATAACGTCATTATTTTACAAAGATGAAAATAAAGTTTGAGAGTAAATTGGATATGAATTAATGAGACTTTAAGAATAAATCAAAGATAAATTTGTTATAAAAATCGATGCTTATAAATTGGCAAGAGGAAAGTGAAGTATCGCAGAAGAGGACAAGAAGATGGCGATCTCTAGACAGAAAAGGGGGGGGGGGGAGTGAAAGGGAAACAAGGCGCGTGCCGCGATTACTCCTTATCCCCACCATTAGCCTACCATGCTTTTTCTCTTTAACCATACATAAATATATATATACATATGGCAACATATAAATTTAACATACAGATAATATCTTTTTCTCTCCGCCATTTCTCTTTATCGATATTTTTGCGTCAAATGTAATTAAACTGACGAGAATTTATCTTCTTTATTGCATTTTCCATTTTCGTTTCGTCGAAAATTTATTGTGAAATTTATAACCAGCCAAAATTGAGGTGAGAGAAAAATCATGAAAAATTAAGAAAAATAGAAAGCATACGATAATTTAGAAACGAAGCAACGATATTCATGAGCATTCACGTTTCTACTTATGAATCGAATGAAAGAGAATCGGTATTGCCAGGCACGTAGTATAATCCATGATAGAGACGTCTAACAGTGCAATTTGTGATCTACGATTATTTATGCTCGTCAAAAGTAGTAAGAGAAGATTCGACGATCGCTTCGAAAACTTCAATCATCTCTACCCGGATCCACTAGCTCTCCTCCTTTCCTTCCTCCTGCATCTTCCTTCCTCTCTCGTGACTAGCATATTCGCGCTCTCTCTCTCTCTCTCTCTCTCTCTCTCTCTCTCTCTCTCTCTCTCTCTCTCTCTCTCTCTTTCTTTCTCTTTGTCTCTGTTCTCGCTCACGCGCACGTGCGTGCGTACGTGCGTGCGTGCGTGCGTACAAGCCAGAGCGCGCGCGCGCCTTCGGACTTTTTTCCTGTTTTTACGCACCGCTCGTTTTTTCCCTTCCGAAATATAATTGGCGGTGCGATGCACCTGTCTCTCCCTACCTTCCTCCTCATTCTCCTTTCCTTCCCTCTCCTTATCCAAAGAGAATATCGTTGTCCTTCTCTCGCTGCTCTTCGAATGCCGCGACTTCGACGACGCGTGCCATCTCTCCTCCTCGAAATATCGATCGAGACTCAAGTATACGCGACCGATCGATTCTTTAAATCGCTCGAACGTTTTCGATCAAACGTGACCTTACGGATCGATTACCTTTTCGTTGTACTGCAACTTTCTGATCATTTTTGTCACCTCATTGCTTCGTCTTTTTATCTTTTTCTTACCGTTTTCCATTCCTGGAGTGTCACATCAAACTGACCGAGTAGTTATATATCTCTTATTTTCTTTCTTATTTATGGAGAGATTCTTTCCTCTTGTTTCTTACTCTCTTTCTCTCCCTCTCTCTCTCTCTCTCTCTCTCTCTCTGTCTCTCTCTCTCTTTCTCTCTCATTCTCCTTCTCTTTCTCTTTCTTTTTTTTTCTATTTCTTTCTTTTTTCTGTCTTCATCTCA
Organism: Vespa velutina; assembly: GCF_912470025.1. Taxonomy (NCBI): domain Eukaryota; kingdom Metazoa; phylum Arthropoda; class Insecta; order Hymenoptera; family Vespidae; genus Vespa; species Vespa velutina. The sequence goes on from NC_062191.1 coordinate 7,497,097, forward strand.
ATAACTTGTACCTTTTATCTACTGTACTTTATTCTATCTTGTTTATTTCTTTTTCCATTTAATTCTTTTGCATGAAAGTAGTAGCGCCCTCTTTTAAGTAATTAAGATAGAATCATCGTAATTTGCCTTATCTCGGGAATAAGTTCCGCGTAAAAAAGAAAATATAAGTAGGTCCTCTCTCTTTCTCTTCCTCTCTCTTTCTCTTTCTCTCTCTCTCTCTCTCTCTCTCTCTCTCTCTCTCTCTCTCTCTCTCTCTCTCTCTCTCTTTCCCTCGAAGATACACGGTGAAGTTCAAACGAGCATGCGTGAAATACGATGTGATTAAAAATAATCGCGACGATTCATTAGGACGATTCTAACGGATAGTTTGCCAACGGTGAAATCGTGTCCTGGGCCAAAATTATGTCTCAACGACGACGAGGAAAAATCGGATCTCTCCGTTCCTTTTTATGTGTCCGCGATATAACTACGCTTTCGTGAAGAACTGTATCATTTAAAAAATATATAAGAACTCGAGATGCTTTATCGAACTTCGAATCTCAAGGTGGAGAATGTGTACGGTACGAAATAAATCGCAATTAGAGGCAAACAAAATTGGCTTCATGTAATGAACGATGTCCCAATAATCAACCGAACCAATGGATAACGATCTAATTTGCCATCTGTCGATCTTTTACAGTTCCTGACGACGGAAGTTAGCACAGCTACGCAAGCACCATCCGTATGGATTAATTTCGACAAAAAGATTTTTCCCAAACGCCGTACGGCCAGGTTCAAAGTTCAAACATACGTTCTCCAGAAAGCTTCAGGAATCCATCGAAATCCCGAAGACGTGACCGATCCGTTCGACACATTTCCTAGATCACAAATCAACCGTTCGTTTTTCTATGAAAAGTTCTTATTCCTCCGTCTTCATTCTAGCCATATGTCGACATTTTCATCTGAAAACTTTTCCTTCCTTTTTTCATCCTTCTACTCCTATATAACTAAATACCTCATTAAGATTTGTATTTTGGATTCCGAGAGAAGAACAAGGAACGTCGAGAAAAGATACCATTTCGAACTTTTAACAAAACGACTTCACTCGAGAACATTATCGTCCGATCTAGTTACTATCAAGATCCAGAAGTCAAAGGAAAAAGCGGTACGCGGTCCAGACAGGAAAAAGAGAAGCTACGTCATTCTTCGGGAATCTTCATCTTGCCTGAAGGAAAAAAAAAACGGTGCCGTTCTTTTTCTTCAAGAAGCAACATGGATGTGATATCTATTCTCTAAGCTCATACACACAGGCAGGCAGAGAGAAAAAGAAAGAGAGATAGAGAGAGAGTGAGAGAATCTTCTTTCATTCTAACATGAAAACGAACTCTTCTCCATCTTTCTTCTTCCCTTTTTCCTTCAATCTCTCCTTTCTCACCCTCCGACCCAACAGAGAAAGGTAGAACGAGTATTCTTCTTCTCCTTCGTCTCCTGCCACGACTGTTCTTCATAGAAAAACGCCAAACTTGCGATTGAGCAACGCGTCAGATATGGAGATTTATTTCCCTGATCGGTAAAGACCCACCCTTCCTACCGTCTCTGTTTTCTCTCTGTCCATCTCTTTCTCTCTCTCTCTCTCTCTCTTTCTCATTCTCTTCTATAAACCCTCGAATAGCCAAATATATCTCGGGATGCGACCGTTCATTGTCCGGAATCGATCGTGTCATGCCGATACATCGATTCTTCTTACAAGGGAAACCGTCTCCCTTTTCATCGATCTCGCACGGGCAATGAACATTTCTCTTTCACTTCTTTTTTTTCTTTTTCTTCTCCTGCTTTTCTCTCTCTCTCTCTTTCTCTCTCTCTCTCTCTCTCTCTCTCTTTCTTTCCTTCACCCTATCGAAACTTGCGTTTCTTGCATAACGGAGATTTGCGGTTGCGGATATTAAGAAGAGAACGGTAGCTGTTCATCAGCTCCGATATAAGGCTGAGATTTTTTGTGTAAATTAAGGAATATACTCGAATTCAAGAAATTTTTTGAAAGTCTGCTCGAATAATTTAATGAGATCGAATAACTTAATGAGATGAGTTTTTTATAAGTTCTCCTTTGTAGATTAATAAGTACCTATGTTATACGCATAATAAAAAAACAGATATAAAATGTATATTTACAATAAATTTATATTTGAGAATCATATACTTTTATATAGTTTTTTTACATAATTTCATCGTAATAGAATAACTTAATATTACTCGTAACAATTTATCTTATGCACATAACAAAGAAATTTAACGAGAACTAGACATTGTTCTTTCCTATTGATTCTGAACAATATTGTTAATCCACTTCTGAAAAGGAATAACTCTAATACATTTTTTATTAATTTTTCGAGCAATAATATCTAAAAGGTTGCTAGTTCGAAAAAAATTGAGGAAAATAATTTTAAATATTCGTTATACGTGTACGCAGTATCGCGTTCACACTCGATGCCTTCCATGTACGTAACCAATTATATCGCAACCCGACCAGTTGCAATGTTAATAACAATAATAATATGACATCAAAACTCCTTCTGTACGATTATATCAACGATACTTCGACTAGCGACTTATTAATTATGCATGCATACGCGACTAATACAAATGCATGCACCCATTACTCGTTTAAGTCTGCTTGCTGACTGGCCAAGGCTAATCCGAATTTGCATCCCCCGAAACTTCGACTCGATCCAGAAACCTGACTAGCGTTGCTCCCCTGATTTTCGGTATTCAGGTGGCATATGTCGCCCCTGCCAGAACTTACGGTCGAGATACGTACGACCGAACACGAATCGTGATCCGGCATAACTGCACTGATCTTCTACGGTGGTACTGCGGTTCTCAACTATATTTTTTCTTCCTTTATTTTCATTTTCTTTATATATATTTATTACATTTGCGAGCAAAGAATTACTTAAAAAAGAAAAAAAAAAAATTAAATAACATAAGTAATAATGAAAACATATTATTTAATTTTAATCCTAATTCTTTTCAGTTTTTTACATTGACACGATAATGGCATATTTGTGAAATGACAGCATATAATAACAGATACAAATATTATTTATTTTCTATGTATTATGATATAGGTAGATACTTGATATATTTTTTGATTAAGGTTGAAATAAAATAAAATGAAGAGGTAAAAAAAAGAAGAGTTCGTAAGTAAATATAAAAATCAATTACTGTTTTTTCCTAGCTTTTTAGACTGATTTTTTTTTTTAGACAGATTATAAAACAACTAGGAATTTTTAGCCCACTTTGTAGATCCACTTTTCTACATAAATTGTATAATTTTCTAAAAAATGATCTCTGTTATAGTAAAATTATCATAACTATACCATTACATTCAATGATTCTGATTATAAATTTTAAAGAAAAAGAAAGATATTAAAAATCATTGAATCAATCGAGAGCCACTGATGTCGCGCGTACACGCATGTGCAGGCACTCGCCCCGAAAGACGGAGGGTTACGTGGCACCCCTTGTGCACGAGCGTACTCGAGGTAGAACTACGAAGAGAGGGGTGAGAAGGAAGGAGCGAGGAGAAGGAAAGAGAGAAAGAGAGAGGGAGAAAGAGCGCACGCGCTCTCACATATCTAGAGAAGGCATGACTAGGTTGGAGAAGGAGAGAAATAAAGAGAGAGCAGAGAGAATAAACGTATATAAGAGTGAGAGAGAGATAGACTTCGGTGCTACTACGGGGTCGAAGGCACAAAAGAATAGCGTCGCATGCCACGAGGCACGATCCACCCCTAACATTCTCTCTTCGTGCACCTCTCTTACCGCTCGTGCAAGGTTGCCATAACCTCTCTCCTAACGAAAGAGAAAGAAAAAGAGAGAAAGAATCTTTGAAAAAAAATAATTCAAAAAATAAAGAAAAAGAACGAAGTCGAAAGTTAAAAAAAAATTTTTGAAATTAATTATAAATTGTTATTAGTTTAGTTAAAATCTTCAAATGTTTACGAAATTTTTTAAGATCAAAAAGCACATTATATCCTTTGTCTTTTCTACTTCTATCAAAATCAAAATTCCAGGTTTGGATCGGTGAGATAAATTTGTGATCGTGGCTCTGTACGTTAGTGACGATTAAAAAGGAGGGTACATAAATTATTCTCAATGCACGGCAAATTATACCAAGTTCACTTACATGTACACACTCTCTCTCTCTCTCTCTCTCTCTCTCTCTCTTTATTTCTTTTTCTCTACCTCTTTCTTTTTTGCTTTTGTAGGGACAAGAGGGATAATGGGAAGGGACGGTTGAGAATCTCGCGGTCTTGTTTTGCGAGACGATCGTTCCTTTTTTCTCTCATTCTTTCTTTCTTTCTCTCTCTCTCTCTCTCTCTCTCTCTCTCTTTTCTTTTCTCTCTCTTTCCCTCTCGTTCTTTTTTCTTCAATCTTGTTCCTATGCAAATGAAGAAAATTTCCCATCGAAATTATTAACTGTCATCAGGCAATAAAATATATTTCAATTTTCAGTTCCGCAGAAAGAACATTTCTATTTAACAATAAGTTTCCTCGAAAATAGTTTGAATAGATTTCTCGCGAAGTTCTTTGTTTGCATATCGTAGTTTGTCGATCAAATAGGAGAGAAGAAAGGGTTGAAAATCAACAATGATCGTTCAAGGTCTCGTATTCCGGACTCTACAAGTGGTTGAAAATCTGGGAGAGAACCACTGCACACGTGGCCGATGGGTGCACGGAGAGAAAGATAGAGAGAGAGAGAGAGAGAGAGAGAAAGAGAGAAGAATAGAAAAAGAGAGAGAGAGAGAGAGAGAGAGAGAGAGAGAGAGAGAGAGTTGGATGTTGGATGAGTCTCCGGATATTTTGGGGTTGGGCAACAGACAAGAGCACTCTTCGTAGAGGGTGCCCCGGGCTTTTTTGGATCGTGCAACGGAGCGAAGGGAGATAGAGCGGTGATGCAGCTAGAAAGAGAGAGAAAAAGGGAAGTGGATTCGAAGGTAGAGAGTGAAAGAGAAAGAGAGAGAGAGAGAGTGAGAGGGGAGGGTACATGACGAGGAGGGAGCGAGAGGAAGCAGAAACCATCTGCCCGCATATGTTATGGCCCACGAACGTCGGACTCATATGTGCCTTTGCGTAGAAGAAAGAATCGCTCGTCCAAAACCAGGAACCGCCGGCGGTTCCGGCTGGTCTCTAGTTGAGGAAGTAGTGACACACTGAGAATTTCAGGAAACGACTGCTTTCGTAATTAAGAAAAACCCGTGGGGGAGAAAACGCGTGTGTGGACACGCGACCGGACGACCACCGCTCAAGAATAAGAAAAAGATAGAAACTGAAATTCAATCTGGCATGGTCAAACAAAATTTTTCTTTTAGAAACGTTTCTGCGTAGATTGGTAGGTAAATATCTAGCCTATATGGTGTAGATACCTTCTTTGTCCTGAAAAAATCGTGATCCAGTAGTAGGTAGGATCATCGATAGCGACCGTCTACGTTTTTGACAAGGTGAAAGGAAAGAAAAGAAACCTGCTCGTACGTCGAATCCCGTTCGGTCGAAATCGTTTGTGGGGTCGGACAACCCCACCATGAGAGTAGAACTATTTTACAAAGTGTAACTTTCTTATTATGCGAGGTGTTTCGAAAAGATTGAATTTCCATTTTTTTTTTTTTTTTTTATGTATTTTTAAATCGAATGTGTGCTCAACTTCGCAAAGATTTTATCGTAGACCTTTGTGGAATGTCAAAGAATCGAATTCATTTTTATTTCTTAATTTTTTTCATTTAAAATAAAAGTGCATACTCATAATTCCAATTAACAGAATTGCAAATCAGGCATTAACATAAATGCAAATCGATCGATAAAATTTCCGATCATAACAATATCTACAATTCATTAGTAACCTTCACATTAGAAATTCTTTAAATATAATCCATGTGTCGACAATTTTTTACTCGGTCGATTGATTCGGCGTTGCGCAATTTTTTCAGAATCCAGGTGTGAGCGTATGTTCTTCTCACCTGCGTTACACCCAAAAATTCTGCAAGTCAACCGGTAAGTGCATTTCATTAACCGTCCGAGCTATCTCCAAATCAGTGCAGATGACGAATCATTGTCTCTCTCTCTCTCTCTCTCTCTCTCTCTCTCTCTCTCTCTCTCTTTCCCTCTCTTTCTCTCTCTCTCTCTCTCTTTCTCTATTTTTCTGTCTCTCCCCTTTTTTCTCATTCTCGCATGAACGTATATTACACAACCCTGTCCGTACAGCTTTTACCCGAACTGTTTGCAATTTTCGATGAAATAAGGATCTCCGCCTTTTTTTCATATAAGTCAACTTGATGAAGAGCCCTTCCATGCACATGTGAGAGTTAAAAATATTAAATTTTGCAAAAATGTTAACGAAGAACATTTGGTATAATTACTTCATTTATAACCAATTAAAATTAGATTTAATAAAATATATAGTATCTCTATCTCTCTATCACTCTCTCTCTCTCTCTCTCTCTCTCTCTCTCTCTCTCTCTCTCTCTCTCTCTCGTATGAGCTCACCTAAATAAATATCCTTAAAACTTTTTCATTAAACTTAATAAATTAACATCAGAAATAAACTAGAAAACAAAGTATCATCTTTACCGCAATCTCTTCCCAGGACTCATCCTTAAGTAAGTTACCTTCTTTTGATCTCTCGAGTGACCGACACGTAGAGTGGTTTAAATATAACGTGTGCCAAACACAGTCAGATGTTTCCTTAATGGCAAGAAACGGTTTCGAGGAAGAACGTTTATGCGTTCCCTTTAAAAGTCTCAAAGGATGAGGACAACAAGACGACGATCATCGCATTGTCGTGGAGCAAACGAGATTTTCTTCGGTCCAAACTCGCAGCAACAGTAACAGCAACAGCAACAACAGCATCAGCAGCAGAAGCAGCAGCAGCGTCACTATCCGAAAGTGCAGCTGGCAGTAGAGTCAGCCGTTCGGGCACGCATTGCTTCGTTCGTCTTCTCTCTCTCTCTCTCTCTCTCTCTCTCTCTCTCTTTCTCTCTCTCTCTCTCTCTCTCTTTCTTTCTTTCTCTCTTTCTCTCTTTCTCCCTTTCTCTCTCATTCTAACCTTCTCTCCCCCGTTACCGTTACAAGTCCTTCTCTCGTCTCACGCTCCTCGTTCTATCAATGAGAAACACGAGGTCGTTGGAAAGAATGGAAGGAGCCAGCCACGCTTCGGCCACGCGACAACACTACCAAACTCGACGTTTAACACCGTCTCTTACGTTTACGCCGTAATCTATGTACATGTATGTATACATTAGTGTGGTCGTTATTTGACCTTCGAAGGAATTTTGATGAGATCACCATCCAGTTCAGTTCGACATATATATATATATGGAAAAAAAGAAATTATATTTTAATTTCAACTTTTTGTCTTAATATTAAAGTTATCTTATTTTAATATTGATATTTTATATCGATCTTCAGACATATTTTTTAAGGATTCATTCATCTATATTTATCGATATGAAATTACGGTTTCTTAAAACTAAGAATGTTTGGTGAACAAAGTACTTACCCGGAATACAACAGAGATTTATTAAACTTTTTTTTTTGTTTGATTTAATAAATGATATCTAAAAATATTTAAAATATCTTTGTTCTAAGAATTATTTAAAATTTTTATTTATTTTTTTATTTATTTCGAGCTAAACTGGTGGTTACATTCATCAAAGACCAAATAACGATCGTCCTGATATACATACATATATAAACTGATTTTTTGACATTGATAACACGTTCATATGTTTATAGTGAAGAATCTACGATCAATCGACTTGTTTCCAATCATTACACAGAAACGATCCTTGAATTTTTAGGAGAAGATAAATCTGGCTCTTGATCCAGACCTTGAAATCCAAACGTTCTTTTAAAATAAAGATAAAGAGACGAGAGAGAGAGAGATATTTACTTTTTTAATTAAAGATATGTACTCTGAAGAAATACAATGACTATTAAAAATACTAACATAAATCATTTTTTTCAATAAGTTTACGAAAGAGAAAATAAAAATGATTCTTGTGAAATGTATTTTAATCGATGATTCTTATCATCATTAGATATTCTGAAATATTATAATTGTTAACAAAATTTTATAACAATTAATCGTATTAATATATTTAATATTTTAAATAATTTATCACACTTATAAAAATTTAAATGTTAGCTAAAGAAATATATATATTTACAAAACCAACATTGAGTTTGCTATTATTATTATCGGCGCACGTGTTCATACATACGAACAAAAGTAGTCCCTTGTCGGGGACACGTCATTGCGATTTCAACGAACGACGTCGCTGTGGTATCTCCGAGGTTATAACAAAAAATACATTCCAGATCCGTTGATGATGCGGGTCAGCCTTTCCAAGCAAAGACGTTCGCTAACATTGACGACGACAACAGGATGATACGGTCACGAATATGCCGTCCTTAGACGCTTTTTTGTTATTGCTGAAAACACGCGACAGGAAATGCTTTGCATTTTGACCGAACCTTCATCTAATTTACTGTTTCTCTTAATTTTACGCCGAATTAAAAGTGTCATCGCATATTAATAGGTTACTGTTTCATTTCTAAAATCAATCTTAGAAAATTCACGATTAGAAATGTAAAGAACATAAATAAATTATTTAAAAAAGAAGAAGGAAATAAACGATGTCTATTGATAAAAATATCCTCTTTGGGTATAACTTCTTTTTAAAAAATTTCAAAGAAAATTCGAAATAAGAAAGAAACGAAGGATTGTCAACGATAGTATCGTTTACAGAGTAAAAGCAAAAATGGAGTGATCGTGTTCATAGAGAAGAGCAGGATTGATCGAACAAACAAAAAGGGGGTGGGGGGGAGAGAAAGGACGAAGGGTATGAGAGCAGAGCTGGGTGATCGTATAATTTTGCACATTGTAAAGGTTGGCCCTATGTCGAACGGAGACGATGAAGGAAAGGGGAGTAGAATTACCTTTCGGAATTGAATAGAAACGCACCTACGTAGGCACGTAGGACGAGTTATAGAGAGAACGAGCGAGCGCGTAAGTGCGTGCCAAATCAGGGACGGATCGATCTAGACTGGGGTGAATCTATTCGTATATAAAAAAAAGGAAGAGAGAGAGAGAGAGAGAGAGAGAGAGAGAGAGAGAGAGAAAGGCCTCGATCCAGGCCTTCTCGTTTTTGTTACTCGGATTACATCGCCGTCCCGCTTTCGAATCTTCGAATTGATCTGCAAGTTCGTTATGTTATTGTAAATGGAATATTGTAAATGGAATATTGTAAATGGAATTCAATAAAGAAATTCATAAAGTATAATTCATAAAAGCAATAAAATGAATCGATATATGTACTGTAATATTCGAATATCAATGTTGTTCTGAGATAAATCTGAAAAAAAAAAAACAACAAATCCAAATGATTTAACAATAAAAAAGTATGGAAAAATAAAGTTAAAAATAATCGTTAGCACGTCGAAGCGAGCACGCTTTGTCACCGTATACTCATGTGAGATCGTAATTTGAAGACTTAACGAGATCGCCGTACGTAAATATACGTATACATATATAACATTTCTCACGTGCGCTTGTGCACGATTCGATCCTACGTTCGAGCGCGATGCGTAACAGAAGTGCGTAGGCATTGGTCGTGCACACGTGCACGGGCACGCGTCTTAACAAAGGGCCCGCACCGGCCCACCCCCTTTCTACTTTGCCCTCGGCCTCTCTCTCTCTTCTCTCTTACCCTTCTCTACTTCTGGCTGCTTCTGTCCCTGACACTATCCACCGAACGCTACCCAATTGCTTAAACGGCCCAACTTGGATGTATACTCGTGCTCCTATTAGCGCTTTTTAAGCTCTTAGATTCCCGCGGCGACTTCCACCGGAGTGTTTCTCAAATATAAAGAGCCAGCACATTAGTATCGACCGAAATAACTTCTAGTCACACTCTATCGATCTTTGACTTTGACTCAAAATCGAAATCTTTATAGCAAGAGTAATGCAATAATTGCAATTTTATTCAAGAACATTCAATCGTTATAAATCATGATTTAAAAAGGATAATCATTCTATTCACGTTTGAGATTTATCAGATTTTATAATTATAGAATATTCTACCTGGAATAAGAGATTGATGATCTTTTCTATATGATCCATTTTTATCTCTATTTTCTTTTCTTCTTTTTTTGACATCGTTAATGAGACTCCAAAAAGAATGTGGAAATCTTTGTATTAATCCACGTGAGAAGCGGATATAGTGAGAATGAGACACACGCGACACATGCATGGACTCCACGTGGTGCTAGTTAACGGCCTCGAACTGGCGTAAATATGGTGATTTATGAAACGGGTCTGTCCTTTCTTTCATCTCGTTTCGTCAAGTTTCTCTCGAAAAAAAAAAAGAAGAGAAATTTTAGAACAAATAAAATATTGAAATTTGTAAATACTTCTGTCTCAAGATACGATAGAGCGATAGATAATTTTTATAAAGTAGTTAAAGAAGAAATAAGAATTAATAATAAATCATCGTAAAATCAAACGATGCTTTCATTTCGAATAAAAGATATCTAATCTCTTAAGTATAGTCAATGACAAAAGATTTGTGTGCGCACGCTTCTACATAATGATTCGAATTAAAGATACCATTCGGTTAATCCGAATTTACGTGTGCGACATAAACGAAATTGTAAACTCCTTTCTCCATCGTGTTCTCTTCGATAAAGCCTTCTCTCGGATACGTAGGTAGGTACTTGTATATATTACGGAATTTCGTTATTATCCGACAGTGGGAGAATATCAATACGATTATTATATTTGACCGGTTTCGTGGTTTGATAACTCATGCGCATTATTCGACTCGGTCGAGCAAGAGTCTCACGAGAAAAGGTGGGCTCTGCGTTCATTGGAACGGAGTTCTCTACGACGAGGGTCGCTTCAAGGTTTTTAACGATTTGCTGGGGATTTCAAAGATCGACGGTGAACTTAATCCCCCGAATACGTGAAGCTATCTTTATCGTGGGATTGTGAGATGTGCTCTCGATTCTACCTCTCTCTCGTACAGGGCCGTCTAAATTTCAATCATTTCTTATTTCCCTGTAAATTAAGAATTATTTTATACGTTACTTACTTATGAATATCTTTTTGTTTAAAATTCGCCTCATTGTGTCCTCTTTCATAATGAAACTCGATAAATTTAGTGTTATTTCTTTAATACATTTATATCGTTTTTTATAAAAAGAAAATTGATTCAAATAACATATAAAGAAATTATTTAACATACAAAATTTTTTGACGAGAATTAATAAGGTTTCAACGTAGACGTAGATATATAAAATTATTTATCGTTCTTTCCTTTCACGTGGGAGCCCCTCCAATATGAAATTTTATGTACGATCCTGCCACGAACGGAGATTAAAGGTCCGCACGAGGGTTCGTGGGGCCTCACTCTATATATTTTGTATTATAAATTTGATCAAGCCCCCCACTTTCGGTCGCACGGTCGGCTTACGACTCCTCTCTTTAGATTTAAGGTATATATAGAGCAAGAGAGATAGATAGATAGAAGGTAAACTAGATCTAGGTCGAAACAGAGCCCTTCGGTTTGCGAACATAAGGATAACCCTCGCTTTGGAAAATATTAATGGAGCTGTTTTTTAAATCGTGATTTATAAACGACCAATCGCAGTTGGGAAAACGCCCGGCTGTTTTCACGTTATATCCAGATTGGCAGTAAGCAATTCGATGAAAGAGGATTTATAATTTAATTCCAAACTTAATCTCGATTTTATCTTTCGAAATGGCTAGAAATCGAAGTGTATAATAAAAATTCTCCGATTAGAAAAAGAAAAGAACAATAGAGAAAAAAGATAAATGAAAAAAAAAAAGAGAGAGAAAGAGAATATAGACGAGATATATCTCCTACAAGAGACGTCATTGGTCCGTGGAAATGCTCCGCCTCGAAACACGAGACTTCCGCGTCTCTTGAACCGAAATTCGTTCTTCCTGTCCTTTGCTTCACGTTGCAGAGAGGAAAAGAGAACATTCGGTACCAGTTGGTATGTGATATTTTATTGGTTTTTTTCTTTTTCTTTTTTTTTTTTTTTTTTTAACATCGCCAATGGTTATATTATAAAGGAAAAATCGTCTCAAGTGAAAGCAGACACGTGAAAGTAGTAATATGATTGCGCGAATGATAATATTTTAGAGCGAGGTAAAAGAGAATGACTTCATCCTCGACCGATTAATATTTTGTTTGGGTACTTATATACGATATACATATATTTACAATTTAGATGAATAAAAGCATAAACACATATTCTCACGTGTTTATCTCTTCACGGTCAACGTTACTCCATTTACATTCTAAATGTCCATTATGCAAACAAGCAATAATAACGGATTAAGAGTTAATGAAAATGGCAAAGAAAAAGAACCTTCGCTCTTATATTTCTGATTAATTCCGAGAATGATCGATTGAACGTTAACGAGTAGCGTCTTCATACATATATCTAACTACAATAAGAAAGTATACTATAAATCTTAACTCTGATGTAACAATGAATAGAAAAAAAGAAACAAAAGAGAATGAGAATTAAATTTTGTCCTAATAAAAGATATATCTAAGTGAATTGATTATTGTATGAAAGTAAATTTATTAACAAATTAAGACAAAGGAAAAGAGAAATTTATATAACGATAGGTAGAATGAAATGAGAGGAAATGAAATGTTAATAACAAAAGGTAATCATATTATAATTTATCCTTGATATAAAAAGTAGTCAAAAATCTTTAATTCGTTCAACGAAAAGTTGTCAGCTAACCGAAGCAAACAATGAATTTCATAACGAAAATTTTCTCTCTCTCTCTCTCTCTCTCTTTCTCTCTTTCTTTTTCTCTTTCTTCTCTCTTTGTTTCTCTTGTTTCTCTTCTTACCCTCTCGATAAGTCCATTAAGAAGAAGCAATCGACACGAATCCTTAGTCTTTCAAGGACTTAGACTTTCTTCACGACGTATTTCGTAGTCGTGACAAGTCCATCCTCCATGACTTTTCTTTTCTAGCATTTTGCTTTGGGTGCCCTAAACTCGAAGTTGCGCGCGTGTGTTCGCGCGTGCGCGCACACAAGGGCACAACTGGCGCACGCTCGTTTGCTCCCCTGGCATATGGCGTGCACGGTCCCCCTTTTTCAGTTCCGGGGGAGAAGAAACGAAGGGGGCTGCGGCGCGTGCTCAAAATCCCCACCACCTTTTTCTCTTCTCCCATGACGCCTTATTCTCTCTCGTTTTATCTCTCTCACACACATATCAGACCCGCACAATCTCTCTCTCTCTCTCTCTCTCTCTTTCTCTCTTTCTTTCTCTCTTTCTATCTTTCTCTCTCTCCCTCTCGTTCCTTCTTCCCCAACACTCGCAACTCCCCTCCTTTCGTTTCACCGTGTCTACGATGTCGACGTATTTGCCCCATCTCTTTCGCTCTCTTGCTCTCTTTCTCTTTCTCTCTCTCTTTCTTTCTCTCTCTTTCTCTCTCTCTCTCTCTCTCTCGTTCAACGGTGCGGCAAAATGCTGAAACCTAACCCATCTATCGGATGTCCGCGCTCATTCTCAATGCAGACGCCATGCGATGCGTAACGCTTAGATCAGATCCAAAGCAAAGACGCGAGAGGTAGCGATCATTTCGGATTATCTCGTTAGTTTCGTCAATACCATTGATCCCTGTCTCTGGATATAGTTCCAAATTCGTGAGATAGTTTGGTACGATCGGTCGGTGGTGTTCGTTCGAGAAGTAACGAGAAATTAAGTTCGGTGAAAGGTAGTGGTAAAATAATATAGAAAGAAATTTTCTTTTTATAAGTTAAAGAAAACATAGGTGTCAAAGAAAAAAGATAGATAGGGTGCTTTCTTGGAAATGCTTTTCATGATGTCGACGACCATCGTGAAGAAAAATAGTCGGTGACCTCATGCTTTACTTAAGTTGTGGCGACCGGCAGCGAGATAATTGGATCTTGAATCGGCCGGTCAACGTCACGTCTTGTCTTATCCTTCATCTTCCTTATTGATGCCTCGGAAATCCTATCTGTGAGATCAAGCAAGAAAAATCGTGTTTTTCGTGTAATAATCCTGCTCCAACTAGTAGGATATCAAAGAAAAGAATGTGAAATATCAAATGGTTCGTTTGTTTCTTCATTCAACGTGACCCAAATCCTCGAGCATCGAATCGAAGCTTCGTCTGATCGTCTGTCTTGACGATCATCGCCTTTGTTTCCGACGGGAGTGCGCGTTTTATTTATAAGTCCGTCAATTAGCTCCGTCCTTGAAAGACATTAGAGTCGATGAGCGGCTGGTCGACTCGGCCAACCACGCGATACGACGACTTCACCCTCCGCATGTCGCACCGAGAAACGTTCCTTCTACCTGATCGAAAAGCTTTCCCACGAGGCGTCACGGCTCGTCGATCGAAACTAACGTTCGTTCCTGCGAGCTGACGGCCAACATTGAAAGGAGGGAAGGTACGACGAACGAAAGTGTGGAGTAAAGATTAGAACTCGTTGAAGAGACTAACAAAAAATTCACCTCGAAATGACGACTATGGGTGTAACGGTCTTCTGCAATAGGGTTCAAATAAATGGAAACGATCAGGAACAGCTGATGCTACTTCGAACCCTACAGGATAACGAGAGCAATATACTCGGAAATCAGCCTCATCTAATAGTTCCGAAGACTAATAACAATAATAATAATAGTGGTAGTGGTATGGCCACGCTTAACGTTTTACCCTCTTATGATTCATCGAGGTTGAAAAAGCATGGAAAAAGTGGTCAACCACCTACAGTTGCCGTAGCTAGGAGAAATGCCAGAGAAAGGAATCGCGTGAAGCAAGTAAACAATGGTTTCGCTACCCTGAGACAACACATACCGAATCATATCGCGGCGGGATACGGCGACAGGGGTAAGAAATTGTCCAAGGTCGAAACTCTTCGAATGGCAGTTGAATACATTCGAGGCCTTCAGAGATTACTCGCAGAAGCTGATGGTGTCGAGTACGATTCAAATTCTGCTTTGGGATCTCAATGTGTTCCCTCGCCTACGAGCAGCGTCGTTTCCTCTAGTCACAATGGTTCTGGTGAGAAACTCGCACTTGAGGACGACGTTGTTACGGTTGAAGACGGTGAAGATGGTGAACAATTGGACGAAGACGAGGAGAATAGTAAAACCAAAATGACACTTTCTAGGTAAGTCTAATTATTGTTTTAATTAGATTATTATTATTTTTATGATTATTCATTGTCAAAGAAATCGTTTGAGATAATATTTTTTAATAAGTACAAATAGCAAAGTATAATAGAAAAGTTCTATAATGAAAATATACAATATTGATAAATTTTATTAAACATTTATGAAAATTTTTAATTGAAAAAAAAAACGAACATTTTAGAAGAATGAAGATAAAATTCGTATCTATATGGAAACGATACTGAAACTGCAATTTGAATATTTTCAGACTATCACCTAACCAAACGGCCATGCCGTCGCCTCATGACTATTATGCGTCTTCCGTGGGCGACGAAGAGAACCTGGAACCTCGAGGTCTCTCGTCGAACGGTCCTCAAAATTTCTCGCGACTTTCCCCTAATTCCGTGGCCTCACCACCCTCTGAGTATTATGGACAAAACGAGGAAAATTTGGAACCTAGAATTCTCTCCCCTTACAGCGGTGCTGGCGATAGCGAGGAAGGTGCTACGACCGTTTACGCGGCTAGTCCGGAAGCTTTCTCGGGGGCCCTTTATTATAAACAGGAGATCGCTGAGACCGGCGAATTTATGGACGTTGTCAGTTGGTGGGAACAGGAACAGGGTCGACTGGTGCATCATACTCAACAACACACTCAGAGGTTGGCACATGTGTAACTCGTAAGGTTGGTTGGAATTTTATGAAAACTTTAAGTGCTTCGCACTATAAAATATCTCTTAAAATTTTGTATACTTCTCTGAAATTTTACTGTTAATGATAGTAACTTCTAATACTTTGATTCATACTAATCAACAGATTTTCATGTCGTCATTTAATACGACATCATTCCACTTCTAGATAGAAAATAATGAGAGAAATACTTTTAAATCATTTAAAAATAAATTGAACGAACTGATTTCATTGAACGTATTCATTTGAACAATATAATGAAATCTATCAAAAGTATTTGGTACATCGTCTAGTTTCGATATAGTTGAAGAAAGATCTCTGTGAAGCATATGGCAACCGTCCGCTGACTTCTCTTGATCGTAATGCTACCCATATGGCATGCTACCCTATGCAGCTCTTGTCGTCGTTTGGTCGAGCCAAGTGCCGATACGCGTGCATACACCGCGCATTATATATCTGCTGGCTGCATGGCACGTGGGTTACGCGCGTTTCCTCAGAAACGTTGACTTCTATTTGCGGCATGGGGGCTGTCGGCCACTGGACTTTTTCTCCTTCGATTCTCACGTCGCGACGACGCCGTACGTACGATAACAACGGAAGTATCGACATTTCTTCGTCGTTATTTCTCTTTAACCATGTACGTGTTCTAAACTGGGTTCTATTTTTGAAAATGACCGCTACGTTTGCGTTCTCAGTTTGCAATAAATCTGATAAATTAAGTACAAAGTTTAAACGGTTATATGACAAAAATAAAAATTAGATCTATTGACATTT
This sequence comes from Vespa velutina, assembly GCF_912470025.1. Classification (NCBI taxonomy): domain Eukaryota; kingdom Metazoa; phylum Arthropoda; class Insecta; order Hymenoptera; family Vespidae; genus Vespa; species Vespa velutina. The sequence continues at coordinate 7,513,784 of NC_062191.1, forward strand.
ATATCAGCAATCATATATCCTTTCATTTGTATGACATTATAAATTTAATAACGTAAAATCAGTAACAATTAATCTATCAAGTTCATTTTTTTTTTCAAATTCCAAGCTTCACCTAATTTATCGTAGCTTACTTTTAATTATCTTTTTATAAAATAATCTTTTGCCAGACGAACTCCATTAAGACCGTGATAAACCGGTTGCTCTTAAAAAATTTTAACGAGTCTGTTACCTTCTCCACATTCAAAAAGCCCGCGTAACACTGTACAATGTAATAATTGATCCTGGTTATCAAGGGACAAGGAGGTGGATGCCCGCAGAACAAAGATAAGGGAAGAAGAGAGATAAATAGATAGAGAAAGAGAGAAAGAGAGAGAGAGAGAGAGAGAGAGAGAGAGAGACCGTGACATTCGAGTGTCACGTCGGCAGGCACTTTGCAAAGTGGTTCGGTGCATAAAGTTTATTTTCGGGCTCGAAGCCGACGAAGCACGTGTTCAGAAGGGAAACGCCGAACACGAGTTTCCACTTGGTGGCTTCCTCTATCGCGTTCGTCACGTGCGCGCATCATCCTCTTCGCTCTTCTGTCTTAAGAGTAAAAGATAGAAAGAGGAGACAACTCATGGGACACTTGTAGCCCTTACAAATGAATACCAATGTGACTAAGGTCGTATTTGAGTACCTTCTCTACGTTATAAGTACTTTAGAACATTATTTTAAAGTTATCTTAACGAATCAACAGTATTAACAAGTAACAAAAACAAAATGAAAATCGACAATTACAATACAATTGGACAATTCTATTGACCAATTATATTCTAATGGTAATTTAAAATATGTAGATCAATGGAATATTTCACACAATATACTATTGAAAAATAAATTTATATGTTCGTTCGATAAATTTATCATACAAAGAATCTATTATATATGAAAGATCCATCTGTCCTACTGTATTAGTATAAATCAACTTTCAAGAACATCATGAAACAACAATCATGAAAAATATTTATAAAATCGCGAAATAAAAATATCAAATAAATGTCAGCAGTCCAGTAGTGACTATAAAACTGGTAGAAAGGAATTATTTGATCTACCGTCAAGCAACTAATGAACGTAATTATTAGTCGGAGTAATTCGGGGAATGAAGAAGCGCCGCGCGGTATCGTAGTTTCAAGTCGAGTTGGAAACTACAAAATAAGAAGTCTCACGCAAGGGAGAGCGAACGCACAAGTAGCAAGTAATTCTCGACAATTATAAAGTGAGGTCATCTACGAAGTTTACGAGATGCGTCGTCGCGGCAAATTAATTTAATAAATTCCTTTCTTGGCTCCCAGTCATGTAGTTATATATTATATCGCCCTTGGTTCACGCCGCGTGCGGGTGATAGTCTTTCTTTCGGTATCTTTCTTCATTTTAAAGACATTTATATGTATACACGTCTTTTATAATTCCCTTATATCAATATCATATCAATTTACCATGTCCTACGATATTTCTATCATGGACGAAATATAAACACTTACTTCTTTAATCTTAAAATTAAGTAATCTATAAAGTATTTATTATATTTTATTCATTGAATTTATTTTTAAGAATTATACGATTAATTATTTTTAACGTAAACATTAAAGAAAGATATGTGTATGATAGTTATTAAAATTCTATATTTTATATTAGACAAATAAAATCGAATTAAATCTAACGAATATATTTGAAGTGGCATAATCGATATAAATAATAATTTAATAGGTCGAATAATTTAACCGTGTTACAGAGTAAAAAAACATGCGAATATTGAACGAATTTGCAGACTATGCAAATTTAATCAGAAACTTTGTGATGTTTATTGTATCTTAACCTATGGTTTTGCATAAGGATGCAGAGAACAAAAGAATTTAATGAATAATTATACCGGCGAAACCCGCATGTCGACTATCTTATCAATAAACATTACCAGCATAGTAATTTTACTGTGTTAGATTTCGGTAGTCAACTACGTGGAGACGATTTTCTATTTTTAAAAAAATATATCGATTTTAGTTACTATCTATTAACTTCTTTTGCGATTTTTAAAGATTAGAAACTAAAAACATTATTTTAGTTTATGGTTATGATCGACCGAATACTCAAATTATCCATATTAGAAAGTTATAACTAATATTGATTAATGGGATCCAGATCTTAAAGACCCTTACTCTCCCCGATAAAATAAATCAGTCTGTCGGCTTCTTTTTTTTCCAAACTAAGCTACTACTTGAAATTATCTTTTTTGTCTTATCGTCTACTTAGTTGCATCTTAAGCAACGAAACGAAACACGTGTGAATCCTATAAGGATGAGATAAGTAAGGTAAAATAAAAAAATTAGATCTATAATAGTACGTCAGTATAGATCTAATTTTTACGTCAGTACTAGTATAGATATAGGTTTACTCAAAAAAAAAAAAAAAAAAAATAATAAAATTAATGCAACATCGATTGCAATAACCTTAACAACTAGTTTTCTATTTTATGCAAACATCCGAAATCGATATCATATGATTTTCTTTTTTCAAATAAAAAAGCAAAAGAGAAACCGTTAGGCGAAAATAGGGAGAAATAATTTTAAGGACATCACTACTTATGCGTTGCGAGTACTTTGATACATCTTTTAAGGGGCAAGGGAATGAAGGAAGAACCCCTCTGTACGTTGGGGACAGGCATTGTCCTATCCGCTTATTGTACTCCGTCCTTCTTGATCGAATGGATTCTTATTTACCTGGATTGCAAAGAATTAAATTTAGAAGCGGTTTGGGGTATCTATTGGACATTCGTAAGGACAGAATTCGTGGGAAAGATAGATGTTTACGAGGAAGGGAAGAGGGTGGAAAGAGGGGAGAAACAGAAATCCTCTTCTTCCTGGGATTCACGTTTCCCTGGTTGACGTTTTAAAGTCGGGGGAAAAAGAGGAAAAAAGTTTTACTCATGAAACCTAATTCTAAACTAACTAATGTCAAATCGCAATGGTCTTTTGCATCGAAGAAGAGTCGAAAAATTTATTGTCAAAAAAGAGAATGTATTACTTCAATGAAAATGTATAATGTATTTCATAAATATTTGAAATGTATTATAAATTAATTTAGTTTCGAAAGTCAAAGAAATTTCATGCGCCAGTAACAGTAAACAATCGATTAGTTCAATTACGTATATTATACAGATCTTACTATATGAAAATTGCTCTAATCTGAAAGCTTATTTTAATTTAGAATTATAAAATCAAATATAATATTGTTCGTATTGCTTCGATCGAGATGATACGAACAAATCGATTCGAAAATTCAGCAATAAGATAAAGTTATTTAACATGTAAAAGCAAAGAACGTCTAATTTTATTGATTTGTGCATATTAGTATTATATTGGTAATATATTTTGTATATTGTTCATATTTTAAATAAATCATGTTCTTTTTTCTGCTCATGTTATCATATATAGCAGTATTAAAGATTATATATGACGCTTATACATAAAATTATATTGTTATATTAACCTTATCGTTATTTTATTATGTTACAGATTACTTTAGTGACAATTAGTAAGAAGAATACTGAGCGTGCAGCAATCTAAATCAACTGATCTCACGAACCCGAAAAAAGGAGAAATCGCTGTACGATTAAATCTCCGTCGGAATAATATTAGTACTTATCGCCTAAAGTACTTTCATTCTCGACCACTGCCTAAACAGTCTTTCTTACTCGAATTTTCTTATTTTCTTAAAAGAAAAAAATGATCCTTGTGGTAATGCATTACGAATAGAATTATATCTTTACCTAAACAGAGAATATAGTGAAAAAATTAATTATAATCATAGTTCAAAACGATCAAATTTGAACAAAATTATTCTTAATATAATATTGAGAGACAGATTTTTTCCTACACACATTTTTCATACGTATACACACGTAAACGCTTGTTATTGGAGATATTTTATAAAAACATAAACTATGTAAGCATTTAAATATTTATAACGATGATAAAGGGTGCCTTAAAAGTATGAGTAACATTCTAAAACGATCATAATGATCCAATGGACCAATGATATTTAAATAATTAAAATATATTATCGATTAATTTCGATTGTGTTGCCAAGTTTTTCTAATGAAGTCATTAAAATATTCGTCTTTTTAACAAATATATGTACATTAAATGTTTCTCGTTTGCCACATAAGACTCTCATCAAAGAGACTCTGCTTTTATTAATCTATTATGCTGTTATATTGTGAGAAAGACGATATACAGGTTGTTTCGTTAATGCTAATAAAACTGAGAAGAGGCTAATTCTACATAACAAAATAAATGAAAAATTTTTAATAAAATCCTTTCATATGATTATTATATTTAAAATATTGTCGATTCAATCAAACGCATAATCTTGCTGTTCTGAATAACAATATAAATAAATTTTATTTAAAATTGTTCATTTATTTTTAATCAAGTATAATGACTTCCTATTCAGTTAACTTCAATCATGAATTAACCTGTATATACCTGTGTATCTAAGAATATCGATGACGAAAAAAATCATCAATGTGAGCATTTTATAAAATGCGATACACAATCAAAAAAATTTGTACATAAAAGTGCCTTAATTAAATTAAGGAATAGTCTTGTTAGACTATAATACTATTTTTTGTACTTGCTATTTTATATGGAATATTTAAAACTGTGTCATTCTATTTATACAAATAATTATATTACGTTGTCCATTGATTATAATGTACAATGTTTTATATATATATATATATATATATATATATATATATATATATATATATATATATATATTATATATTTTACAACGTATACGAAGAAAAAGTTTAACAAACATTCTAAAATACAAAGGATGATAAAATCAAAAGTTTTGTACAAATTATAATGAACTTATACGAGAATTATCGTTGACATTATTACTGTCTTGACGTTAGAAAGTACCAGATGATATGTAAATACAAGTGCCTTGATTAAGTTTTAAGATAAATTGTTTCATATACATGTGAAAACATTCTTTGTACTTGATAACTTTTACAAAATATTTAAAATACATCTTAATATTTATACAATATTACCTTAGATGTCTCTTCATAATTCCTAGTAACTTTTTTACATATGAATATATTATAACAATATTACAAGTAATGTTATTATGATGTTCTACTCTATTATGTTATTGTCTTATACTCTTTTATTTCTTTCTACGACTTATATTTTTCTCATTAAAAATTAAAAATATGTAACTCGATTAAATGTATGAGCTATTAGTATTCCGCAACTGTTCGAATCAAATAATATCGCTTTAATTTGACATTTTAATTTATAAACTTCTCTCTCGTTAATTAGAATATACTTCTTGTCAGTTTTTTTTTATTTCTTTAATTATAATCTCTGTTTAATATTGAACCAATAGAATTCTTCGAACTGTTTAGACGACAGGAAGAACCAATCATTATTATAGAGATCATTCATCTCAAGCCAACGACAAGAAAGATCCCTTAATCTCAGGAATCTCCACTTGCGATGATCTAATTCTGTGACGCAAGATTCATTATTCCAATTCAATCAATCAAATAGTCAATCGGTTCGATCAGAAATCAATAAAATTCATAAAATCGGTATTCATGACATAAGTTTATAATACGCATTCAATAATCAATATTTTGTTTGTAATTTGCGCTTGATATTCAATTTTGGATATTTGTTAAAATTTGTAAAAGCTTCGTTGCTTGATCAAGAAGAGATCATTTTAATTATACCTCTAAACGTAAAAATATTTCTTATTTCGCTTTATAAAAAATTTACTATATGAGACCTACGTTCAAGTTAAATCCACGGGTCATGAACAAAGACTCGACACTAACTTACACAATAATTACCAATCGTTCCCCCTAAATTTTTACCTGTCTTTGATGAATAATCATGTTAAACCGGAAACGTATGTAGTACTAGTCACCGGTAGTAATAAAGGGTGACCATCGATAATTCCGTAATTTCATGAAATTGCTTTTTGCCAACCACGAAGGGAACGGTTTCTCTTCGACGTTTTCTCTCTTTCTGTCTTTGTCTCGTCTATTGTATCTTTCTTCTTCCCTTTCTCTCTTTGTTGTTTTTTCATTGGCTTTCGAAGGTTATTTTATGAGTACATTCTATGCAGGGGGTACCTTGCTTCATCATTTCCGCGAGTATTTCTTCATGCTTCGATGACCCAGAAATGAAACGTTAACCGTTTTCTTATCTTTTCGAATAACAAATGTTCTCTGTTTTATAAATTCATGATTAATTCTATTATTAGATCTATATTAATAGCAATTTTTATGATTCTAATTTTATCAGTTATCCTTTACACTTCATTTACATAACTTCAGTAAAATTATCCAAAACTTTCCATATTATCTTTTCCACGTTATGTTTTGCTAATTATGAGTATTAAATATATATTTTATTTATTTCCGAATATTTGAAATTATAATGGAAAATACATAATTATAGTATTATCGTCAGAAACGCCTATAGAAAGAACGTCGAAAATAGAACTTATTTTCGTCCGCATATCATATAGACGTTTTACGCAATACTAATACATTATTGATATAAAATGTAATCGTTTATGTATACGATTAAAATTTTTATTAAATCGATATAAGCATAATAATAAAAACAAAAGTTAATATTTCACTACTTTAGATTTGATATTATAAACGAAGATATTCTGTTATTTTGAATTTGTATAATTTATAACGGATGGAAGAGTTTTAAGGTCAATGCATAATTTATTGATGATTATAAAAACGATAAAAATCAAGTCATTATTACACGTATATCCAGTGAGTAATTTTTAACAATATTATTAACTACTCGTAATCAGAACGACAAAAGAAAGGAAGATTATTGAATCAAACCGTTGTCTTAACAATTTTGACTTTGTTAAATAAACAAAATAAAAATATTTAGATAAAGTATTTGAACTATAGTTAAAATATTTAAAAGAAATTTTATAAAGAAAGTTCCACGATATGGAAAGAGTTCCTATTATATCATCTTTCTTATCAACTACGGGATTTTATCCTTTGGTGATTCTAACCATCATTCTAACTATGGTTTACTACTATATGGAAACATCACGGCTTGTTCGATATGGGAGAAAATTTCCAGGTAATATTCTATTTGTAATAATGCATACATGGAAATGATAAAAAACTAGAATTACAACATAAATATTTCTCATAACTTTATCATAGAAAATTCCTTGCATAGGTAAATACGATAACGCATTTGTAAATGTTACAATAAAAAATTTCAGCAGATATGTTTATATATTTGAACGTAATATAACTAGTGTCTCAGATTTAATTCTAGTAAATAAAGTAAACATAATTGGAGTACATTAAGATCATATTTGCAAGTCTTATAACTTAGAAATTAAGCATTTCCGAGCTCATATTGATAAAACCTATTTTTTCTCTCTACATATGAGAAATCCATATCTGAAAGTCTCGCCGCGTATTTTTGTTACATCCTACATATATATATATATATATATATATATATATATATATATATATATTTCATATTATTACATAATATATTTTTATAATTTTTTTAGGACCTCCAACTGTTCCGTTTTTTGGAAATGCTTTGCTAGTAAGGAATATTCATCCAAAAGATATCTTACAAACTTTGATAAACATGGATATTTATGGACCCACTGTTCGTGCTTTTTTTGGATCGAAGTTATTCGTATTTCTTACTGACCCGCGTGACGTCGAAATCATTCTTAACAGTCACGTTCACATAACCAAATCCCCGGAGTACAGGTTGGAATGGATGCAAATCCAATTTCATTATATATATATATATATTAATTTTACATTTCTATAACTCATATTAGTCATTCATATGCAATCATATAGGGCAGTCATAAGCAATATGACTGTTCTCATTATTATAATTGCAATTAATACATAGAAAATTAATTTTATTATGTGAAAAGTATTTTCTAAAGTAAAAAAGTAAAGTAAACAATCGATATTTATAATATCATTGTAATCAAGTTTTATAAAACAAAACGTGAACTATACTCATTTCAGATTCTTCAAGCCCTGGCTAGGTGATGGTTTATTAATCAGCAATGGCCAAAAATGGTACTCTCACAGGAAAATTATAGCACCGGCATTTCATATTAGTATATTAAAATCGTTTGTACCATTATTTTATGAGAATAGCTGGAGTTTGATAAAAAGATTACGAGATCAAGTTGGCAAAGAGTTTGATTGTCACGATTATTTGTCAGCAATAACGGTCGATATTTTAATGGAAACCGCTATGGGTGTTAAAGGAACCCAAAAAGACAAGAACAGTTTCGATTACGCCGTGGCTGTAATGAAGTACATATCCTTTTATTATTATGCACATATATTTGATCACGTTGTTCCTAATTTATTTAATGAAGTAACATGCCTCTGTTACACACACACACACACACACACATATATATATATATATATGCTTACTCATAACTTCCTTGTCTTTTATACAGAATGTGCAATATTATCCATCTAAGGCAGTACAAGTTGCTATTAAGATTTGACACATACTTCAATTTGACGAAGCATGGAATTGAACAAAAGAATCTTTTGAACATAATTCACGGCCTGACAACACGATTGATAAAACAGAAAAAAACAGAAGCTCTGGATTCACATTTAATGGTGTCCGGCGAGAAATCTCAAACGGACAAAAAAGAAACGAAAAAAATCAATAAAAATAAAAATGATAAAACGGAAAAAGAATATACGGAATTGCATTATGCCAAGGATGATCTCGATGAAATCGACGAAAATGATATAGGAGAGAAAAGACGCTTGGCTTTCTTGGATCAGATGCTTGAGCTCGCGAAAACGAGTACTAATCTTACCGATGAGGAAATTAAAGACGAAGTTAACACCATAATGTTTGAGGTAAAATTGATCCAAGAAGGGAGAGAGAGAGAGAGAGAGAGAGAGAGAGAGCTCAGAAAATAAAGTTGTTTATCTTTTTCTAGGGTCACGATACTACGGCAGCAGCTTCCAGCTTTGTTCTCTGTATCTTGGGAGCTCATCAAGATACACAAGTAAGCAACTATCAAGTCCTAAACAACCATGATACAAATTTATATAAATATGCAAAAGTTTTTTTAAAGTTCTTGTTTTATTTTAACGTCTTTAAAAACGCTATTAGATCTGTTCGTTCTTCACTCTTCTTTATGCCAATAAATACCATTCTTGTGCCTGGTAGAAATTTCTTTGGATTCTCCAAATAAATATCTAAGGTATTTTCATCCCACGTACAGGCTTTCTTCTTCATATGTTCTGTATATAAGAATCCAGGCATGGCTATACAAACAAACAATCTCTTTAAAAAAGATCTCGCAATGATTCTTTGATTAAGAATAAATCAGACAATTTAAGGGATATACGTACTACCACTTGTTCTACCTACGACCCCGAAAAGATTAGGACCTATTTTATGTTTTCCATCTTTCTCGATTGTATGACAAGTTGAGCAATATTTCATAAATAATGACTTTCCACGTTCGACGTTACCCATTTAAATAACAACGAAAAATGTAAAGGTTATCAGTGCATAAGAAAGTATACTACAAATTGATACACCAAAGGACTATCGCTTGCATTTCGATATGCATATATCGATTGCTAAGAAGTTTGCGATATAATTTTTTCATCTATTTTCTTTTAATCACAATCGACCATCATCTTTTAATTTTCTCTTATATGTAAAAAAAAAAAAGGGAACATCTTTTTCAGGAACAAGTGATGATAGAATTAAATGAGATATTCAAAGGATCAGATAGGCCATGCACATTTCAAGATACTATTGAAATGAAATATTTGGAGAGAGTTATTTTAGAAACCTTGCGATTGTTTCCACCTGTCCCAGCGATAGCGAGAGTTCTTAACGAAGACGTACAACTAGGTAATGTTTAATAATTATTACGTATATAGTTTTACTTATCAACATAATTCTTATCCATATAACTTTCTTTTCTACAGCCAGCAATAAAAATATTTTACCTTCGGGATGTAGAGTCATAATACCGCCTTATAAAATTCATCGCATGCCCGAATTTTATTCAAATCCGAACGTATTTAATCCGGATAACTTTTTACCCGAAAAAATGCAACGGAGACATTATTATTCTTTTATTCCTTTCAGTGCAGGTCCCAGGTAAGTTGCATTAATTAAAATTTATCAAAGTATCCTTTTAGCTTTTGTCTTAATCAGATTTTAGATAATTATATAATTATTTTGAAGATCCTGCGTAGGACGCAAGTACGCATTGTTAAAGCTGAAAGTACTTATATCAACAATTCTAAGAAACTATAAGATTCTAGCCGATGTATCTGAGGAAGATTTTCAACTACAGGTTGATATTATTCTGAAGAGATCTGATGGTTTCAATATAAAAATCGAGCCACGCCAAAAAGTTGCTCAAGAAAGTTGTACTTAAACTACGATCGATGTCGCTCGTGTTATAAATTTTATGCCATAAAATAATTTTTGAAGGATATACTTGAATTAATATTATTAATTTAGACTTAGAGTAAATATAACTTAAAAAATATAAGATCAACGCAAACAACAATTGTAACATTAAATCAGTGCAAATAAAAATGATAATTACTATATATGATAATTAATTAAAAAATTAAATCTATTTCATTCGTGATCATATTGTATAAATATAATCATGTTATCGTTCATAGAAATATGTTTTGTCTACAATACTAAAGCATCTCGTTTTCATGAAAGTGTCGTAATATTTGCATTTACTATGCGATCAGAAGAAATGCAAAATAAGAAATAAGCGAGGAATAAAATAAACGTTCTTTAACGAAATATATATAAATGGACGATCGATACGAATCGTCATATAAAATTATTGTGATATAATATAATCGATAGAGAGTATAATTATTTCTTATTTCCGCTATTACCATTATCGTATTTAACACCTTCAATTTCTATACACCTATTCTATTGAATACTTATTCTAATTACTGGTCTTTCTCCATCTCTCTCCATTTGCATTAATTTAGGGAGGATGATAAAATTTTGTTTCGTCGCTCCTTCCTCCATTTTAAAAGATCTACGAAAATAAACTGCAAAGCCCATGGAATGACGAAAATGGAATTCATTCCTAACATAGCGTATTGGCAAATTCGATAGCTGTCAGTCCAATCCTTAACAAACCCTACAATTTATTTAAAAATGCAAATATCATACATTTTGATCTAATTATCGTAAAAATTTATCAATAAATAAAAAATAATCATAAAAATTGTGAGAACAACGTACCAATAAATGGACCTAAAAAAATCGAGACGATACCATTGACAACCGCAAAAATACCATAAGCAGATGCAAATTTATCAATGCTAATGTCCTCTATGATAACTAAAGGTTGAGGAACTAGCAACCAAGAACGGACCATTCCAATTGCTGCGTTCATCACTAATGCGCCCATCAAAGTATTTTCGAAAATTAAAAATCCTATAAGAAATAAACTGCTAATAAACTCTACAAAAATTCTTTTCTTGATATAGTTTATATATTAGTACATTATTATTAAATATTTATAGTTATTTATTATTAATTAAATATTTATAAACTAGTACGTTATTAAACTATAGTTTAAAAACATTTTACCTGCTTTAGCAAACGACATTGCGATCATGGCAATGAAAAACAAGTACTTGGCTTTGACGTTGACGAAAACGGTGAAAATAGCAAGTAAAATTCTTGAAATCAATTCGGCTGTAGCACCAACCATAACAGCCAAAGCGGCATCGCTTGTATCATATCCATAATTGGTCAACATTAATGGCAGTAATGAACTAAATGTAAAATCGCTCGTAAAAACGAAACTGATGCCAAAACATAGGTTCAAAAAGGAGCGATCCTTTATCAAAGATACCTCCAAAAGATCGGATAACATATTAGACATTGATCTATAGGAAAAAAAAGAAAATAGATAACAGAATGAGTATGATATGACAGATTGAAGAATAATGAAAGCATAAAGCTCACAATGTCTGTTCATCCTCGTGTTCATCTCGTTGTTTTTGATCGGCCACCTTCGTAATTTTATCGAAACGATTGTGTCTGATATCTGTAAGAGCCCCGACACCACTGGCCAAATTTGTCAAACTCGATGCCGAAAGAGTAGAGAATTTTCTAGTCAAAGCTTCACGTGCCGACAAGGACCACGATCTCACGCGAAGACCTTCGAGCTCGGATATTGATGCAACTTTTTTTGCATGAGTCTAAAATTAATTTCAAAACCAAGTCGAGCTTGACCAATTCATTTTAATTTCTGATCAAAAGAAAAAAGAGGAAAAAAACATAAAAACCTTGTAAGTGTCGATTAGCAGAGGAACTTCCTTTGAACTTTCCTCCTTTAAGCTACGTAAACTGCACCTCCTGGTTGATACAGACTCCTGATGGACATGAATGGTCGAACGTCGTTCTGATATAGCAAATCCTTTCGATTTTCTCTCATCAGCCTCCCGAATTCTCTCTGCACGAATCTCCGCCGGATCTCTGGCATGCCACTCGACCGGATGCATCATCGTCATACCGGCAATGCAATTCAGACTGAAAGCACCTGTCAACGCTGCGGTTCCTTCGACGAATAAAGAAATGCACAATTATTGAAAAAAAGACAGAGAAGTAAAATCATTTCACTCAATAAAACCAATTTCCAATCTTACCGCTGTCGATACAATTTATCGATAATTTTAGTCATTATTTTTTCACGAGTAGAAAATAATAAAATTTAATTACATGTTATAAAGAAATTTAATAATCTTTTATTTGTTTATATAAGAAACTTTTCTCACGATAAGTATCTAATAATATTTTATTTGTATGTAATAAATCGGGGAATATATAATATATGTACAATAATATACTTTCTTCATACGTATTTGCATTAAATAAATTACCTCGAAAACCGTACATTGACATCATTTTCTCAATACAAATGGGATAAGCGATGCCACCCATACCGATGATCGTTTGAGCCAGACTCATTACCTGAGACATAAAATTATTTCGATATAATTTTTTGCTGTACAATTCGCTCTCTCTCTCTCTCTCTCTCTCTCTCTCTCTCGAAACAGAAAGGATAATGAAAGTATATCGTTAATATCGATGTTTCGAATTTCTCGTTTTCACTCACTCGGGTACGTTTCTTCACAAAGTAAGCGTTGAAATTCGTGTTACATATCGTAATAAGAAGGCCTATTCCAATCCCTTGAAGAAAGAATATGAAAGCCATTTGATAGACATTGTTAACGAATGCCAATGCGACATTTGGTATGGAGAAGAACATCGCGCCAGCGATTCCAACCGGTCTCATCGAATATTTCTTCAACAATGCATTCGTTAATAAACCTACAAATACAAATTAAAGTTTACAAATACGAACCAAGTTAAAATCTCTTTCATTCAGTTGTCATGATCTTAATCATATACTTAATGATACAATGAATGAATTAAAAAGTTTTAAACTTTGTTTAATTCCTTGCAAAGAGAAGATAACAAGTAGAAATACATAAAAAATATTTCTTGTTAGACTATCTATACATAAGATCGGAAAAGTTTTTGTGAAATTATGTACAAAGCACACAAGCTACTGTTCGGTTCATCATTTTCTCTTATCGCTACTGTTTTTCTCTTTTAGCATGATCTATATTAATCCTTATGCAAATTGACGACGTATACGAACATACTAGCTTTATCGATTATCCGACATCATCTTATCTTTCGATTTATTACTTTCTCGTTATTTTGTAAATAATTTTATTTTTATAAAGTTCCTTATACATGCATATACGTAATACAATAATCAAAACAAAACCATATTCACTGTACGATATATAAGAAATAGATTACAAATTTATTTCAAGTTAATATAAAAATTCATATCTTACCAAGAAAATTTTTTACCGCATCATATATATACATATAACATATATATATATTGTCTTACATATATATAAGACAACACAAAGACGTAAACAGAATTGATTAAGACTTTTTAACAATAATAGAATTGATTTGATATATAGATCAAGAATCAATATATAAGACAACACAAAGACGTAAACAGAATTGATTAAGACTTTTTAACAATAATAGAATTGATTTGATATATAGATCATGGATCAAGTTTACTACAGTGTACACGTCGCAAATGATATGTGTATATATGTATTACGAATGAGAACTCAACACACATGTTTAACGACACGTTATAACACTGTTCTGTTTGTACGCAAATATACTTCGTGTCTCGACGTCTCGCATATACTATTCCTCATCTTGGCGCCTAATGAAAATCATAATACAACAATGCTTAATATAAGGATGCGTCCGTATATAAAATTACGAATTCATAAAGTCATAGTTTCATCTTTCTCAAGAACAAGGACAATTCTCTTCATAAATTGTTCAAATACAAATAAAAAAATAAAAAATCTATGATTATTCTCAAAATCATAAGAAATCGTATTTTATTGTTTCCGGTATTTTTTTTACTAATTTCTCTTTAAAATATCGAAATACTCAAATTTCTTCATAAAATTCAAACGTGTCTTTACGTTACTACGAACTTCATGTCGTAATATTTGTATCAAAAAAAGTACATGCAATTATGCGTCAGATTCCAACTTACTAGAGATGGAGAAAGTGATCATAAAGACTGAATTAAAGAGCGTCATGGCAGTTCCAGTCTGACCAGTAGTCACGAGAAAATCACCGAAAATTATGGCGAAAGACGAGGCCGGTCCGAGCGTCGTCACCTGAAAAAATAATTTATATTATTTGTTAGACGTCTATAATTAAAAGAATCCAAAAATTGATTTCATGGACGTTAATCGCGAAATAATGATGGGGCTTGCAAAAAATTTAATATAATTGCAAAATAGAAATCACGAATTATACGAAACATCATTCGCAAACGAATGATTAAGTTAGGCTTGTTATCGCCTCTCATATTATATATTTTATATTATATAATATTTTTTATCTTTGAATATTTAAGCAATTAAGGTAATTTAATATGTTATGTAATTGCTCTAGAAAATAAATCACCGGCAACATTGTACTTCTCTGTATAAGTAACACACAAGTTGGATAAAAGTATGTAGACCTGTAATTGAATAAAATACAGGAATTTAAGACACTCCAAAATTCTTTCATTTACAAATGGATTAAATTCAAAATCCAATTTAAATCACTCTCTAAGCAGTCGTTATTCACATACAAGAACGATGATCATCGCCAAAGCCACCATCCACCCCCAACCACCGTCTGGTGCCAGATCCTCCAATTTAATATCATCGTCCAGCTCACAAATAACTTGATCAATTCTTGTCAGGTTCCGATCTTTCTTTTCGGTCTCTTCTACGCTATTAGTCGTTAAAGCTGTCATTTCTGGTGTTCTACCGTTCCTCTTTGCAACTATCATTTCACTCTTATGAATTACGAAATATGAGCACAATAGCTCGATAAATTTATTAACACTTGTTTTTATTATCTCTGATTGTTTCTTCGCAAAAGTTGTAACATTTAACGTGATTATTTGAACATTCGGTTTCAAATTCAAAATTACTTGTGTCTCTTATTTTCTATATCTCTTACTCTTCCTCTTTTTCTTTTAACGTCCAGTATCATGTAATATAGTTGCGGACGATTCACAAGAACAGTTTTACGATAGTGAGAAAGACAGATTTCTGAGACAGACAGATTTGAAAGACTGAATAAAACAAGTAACAAACGATTCAAAAAATTCCGTTATCTGTGTATTCAACGTCACTGTGGTAAATACCCATCATTATCCAAGTCAAGTTTTAGAACGTCGACGATAACGTTGTCGCAGCTTAAATTGCAACTTTTTTTTCTACCACAGCTACAATGTCATTATGATTTTTGACAAAGATATAGTAGGAATAGTGGGATAACAGTTTTCGAAACGATGTCGCAATCATTTATTTAGCTTCACAACTATTTTTCTGTAAAAATGTCATAACGACATTATGGCAATGACAGAATAAAACAAAAAGATAAATACCAAACTAATAAACGAATAATGCTTTTTATATGTAAATCAATATTCAATTAGATTTTAATCTTTAAATTACGTGAAAAGAATAAAATGACAATCAAAAAAGTTTTTTGGTTTATCTAGCATTGGACCACTAACAACCTAAAAGCTTCGTTTCACTAAACATAGATCAAAGTCAAAGATTAATTAATCATTGAAAATTATTATTACAATTTATAATCTACATGTAAGTATATTAGAGCGGACACAAACTCCTATGAGAATATAATGATTACAGAACTATATATAGATCCTTAAGTAATAATTTTAGAGTCGCATAAATAAACGTATAGATTCACTGACAATGTCTGATACCTGCTAAGTTTTACATAAAACTGATAATCACATACAAATTACAGCCACATTAGAGCTATTTTTTTTTTTTTTTTGTAAAATGTACTACTTTTTCTGAATTTGATTCGCTTCAGCTAATTTCGATTTTTCTAATTGCTGTCAAAGTGATTTTATGTCTGTTAATACAACTAAAATAATTGTGCCTCCATTTTGATTTTTTTATTAGTTGCCACAAAGCTTTTGTAGTTAAAAATTCAAGAAAATAACATTTGCAGCTAAATAGCAGTAATTAAAGTTGACAGAATGTTATAAAAGCTACATTTTTGTGTCGTAACTAATATAGTCAGATTGTGTTACTTGATTAATATGAAATATTGCTTATGATAATCTAGATTTATGCAAAGGAACGGAGAAAGACAGAAAGCTTTAAATGGCGCATTACAATTGATTTTTTCTGCTGAATAAATTGTTTGCCTTGTTCTTTTTTTATAAAGTAAAATAATTTTTTCATTTAATGAAGATATGATTTAAATACCGATATAGTTCATCCTTTGCTCCTGAAACTTTTTTAAATAAGACATTCTTCTTCAATAGGAAGTAATATAAATTAAACAACTGAAAATATTATCAGGGCAATATATTTTTCAATAATCATTTGAAGAAACGTATTTGCAGAGACATATCTAGAGTAAATAACTCCTAGGACAAACGCAGAAATTATACGTGTGTAATTCCAATTCCATCTTTTCGTTTCTATTTCTCTATTAAATACGATTTTTATTCTAGAGAATAGTAGAACACTATCTTTTTTGGTTTTCTCCTCTTCTCTCTTAATATTGGCGCTCACGTACTCTGCTTGACTCACCCTAAATATATCTTTGTGTATTTGATCAATTGTAAACTTAGAATTAAAGATTATTAATTGTAAATTTTATCAGTTATAATCATTGTGCGGCGTAAGAAAATTATTAGATTGAAAAGTTTATTAGACTAATAAGGTACTAAATTGAATATATATAGATGCGGTTATAATTTGAAAAGTCGGAAACATTTTGAGTCAATGGATCCTCTTCATTGATTTTTAAGTTTTAATCTGAGAAAACAACACGCACAACAAAATATTGTTGAACTTCACTAAAACTTTATTATACATATATTAACAATAACTTTTATGCTAGAAGAATATATAGCAAAGGTTACCAGCAAATATACACCTCTAACCTTCTTAATAATTATGAGAACATACACAATATAGCTATCATTATAACTTTAGTATAAATATGAAGAAATTAGTGTAAATATTTAAAATTTCTTAATATAAAATTTCTTTAGTATAAATTAGAATATGTTTTAATATAAATATGTAAAATTTGCTCATTACTGAAACGACGTATCGTTGCGCCTGAAGAATGTTTGTATTTCATACTACTATGTTTGCGTTACATTGCGTATTTACGAAACAAAATCATAGAAGTAAATGAAATTATTGAAATGAAAAATGTTCTGCAAGAAACTGATAAATGCATTGATCATGTGCTTAATGCAAATTCAATCCATAACCTGCAAGGAGAAAAATATTATTTTTATGAATATCTTCTTCCAAGTTTAATCTGTTCTCGACGTAAACTCCTTAAAATTCATTAAAAGAAAAAAAAAAAAAAAGAAAGAGAAAGCTTAATTATTGTCAACCACTTATTAATGCATTACTTGAAAACGTTAACGTATCGATCACAAACAATTTGATAATTATTTTTATATTAATGAAAAAAAATAAAGTGGTCGTTTTACTGCAGTTGTAGCGATACAATAATTGCATACCATTCGGCGCAGCCTGTATATAGACTACTCGAAGTATAAATAGTAGACAAGAAATATATCTTGCGTTAATTTGATATTTCTTCGATAAAAATTTGTATATTTTTAAAAACTACATTATAATTACATTGTATTTAACCCTTTTCTTACTGAAGTCATCCAGAATTGAACATTTGCAGTATACTAAAAATGACTAAAGTTACCAAAATTTTACTGGAATTAAAAACTCAATGTTTTAGCATATCTTAATATCTTTATATCATTCCTAACGCTCTTCTAATATATGTATATTCATTCCTAATGCATTTTATTTTAATTTCATATATCTTAAATAAAAAACCAATTATTTGCATAGTATTTAAAAGTATCAGATGTTACACGGTAAGTTAAAAGATAAAGGTACATTTCATAATTGATAAATACACATTACAAATTTAATTTACGGTCATTTCCGTCATAACAGAGTTTAATTATAGAATTAAAAAGACAGAATTAATTAAAAAGACAAAACAATGAACTATTTTCCTATTAATTACTACATTAATAACTAATGAATAAATAATGAAGGCTACTGTAAAGCATATCTCGATGCATTGATTTATTAACGATTAAGAAGTGACGTCAATGAAATATAGATAAGATATCGATAAAAATGACGAAGATAGATATTTTATTCGCCGTGAAACCAGACAAATGGATCTTGCGGTTGACTCATATTCTCTTAGAGATTTTTTCCTGTGACACAACATAGTATATTACCACTGCCAGTCCGATGCTATCGAATAATATTGTCTTTCCTATTATACTGTGTAATATTATTAGTACGATCGCATCATCTTCGATAAATAAGTGTTTCGAAATATCCCTGATAGAGTCGAAATATTGAAATACGTTACTTTTTGTAATGCAACTCGATTGTATTAAAAAAAAATGATCAAGGAATTTCCACAATGTAACCATTAATATCCAGTTATATCCAATGAACCAAGAAATTGTTTAAAATATTGTAAAGCATCTAATCGATAAAATAATCATAAATATATGCACATATACTTGAACACACACACACACACACACACACATATATATATACATACATACGTATAGACAGCCACGAAAGACCAACAGAGATTATTTAAATTTTTATGTTAATAAATTCAATAAAATTCGTATTCGTAACCTTCTTTGACGTATATGTATTATACATATCTCTATTTGATACCGACGATACATATGTACATACACATTCCTGACAAACATCTTAATACTCTTGTTCGACTGTAGGTATAATTGTATATACGAGTATATTTTATTCCATCCAGATCTTATACGCAACCTCATAAAATCACCTTTCCCTTGTTAGTGCCGGTAGGTGTAGCAAACGAGTTTTTCGGCCGCATTTATCGAATTATTTTATTCGACTTCCCATTCGGAAGTCTTTGCATGGCTGGATTGTAACATTTTATTACGTATACATATACGAATAAATTTCACCTTCAATATATGTTAGTTACATAAAATAAAGTAAAATGATAATCAAAAAAGAAATCATATGAATAAACGAAGTAACGAAGAATCGATTATAAAAAAGAAATTAAAGCTAGAACTACCAACATACTATATACGTCAATTTGGATAAAACAGTATATTCGATATTATTTTTTAATTTATTTAATTTGACAATAATAAATAAAGAAAAATAACTTTTAACTTATATCTATATCTTGATTATAATTTTTGATAATTATAAAACAAGATATCGGAAATCTATTATTTTTACGTGTTTGATAATTTTAATATTAACTATATTACTATTTTAATTATCCCAATCATTTGAACCTATTTGGCAGGCGAACTTCTATGCAGGAAATTTAAATTTATGCTAACAATCGCACGATATGAAATTATGCGAAAGACAAACGCGAGTCGAATACGAATATACAGGACGAAAGAAAAATGAGAGAAAGACTAAAGAAGCGAGATAGCCAGTGATTAGAAACGCCTGCTGGTTCGCTATTCGTTCTTTTCATTATCGTGATCCTTCCGCTGTTTGTGCGTCGTGCGTCGTGTGTAAAACGTAATGGAAAGAAGGTCGACGAGTAGTGGACGGCACATTAGAAATAGTCGGACAGACGATAAATGTTATCAAGTCTTACTGTCGGTCGCAGAGAGAGCAGATGAAGTCATTCTGCTCACAGGATAACTCGTGATCCTTATTGCGAAACAAGAATCAACGTTTTCATGTATAATGTACATATAATGTAAATATTTGTCGTTCGAAATACAAGTGCATTGGTTCATGAATAATTATGTACGTGAAATAAAAAAATATTTTACACGTTGAATCGATATTATTAATTATATGATAATAACCGTTCGTGTTGATAACAGTGAATTTGTAATAACAATTGGGATATCATAATAAAAATTATTTGAATGAATTTTATAAGATGTTCCACGTTGTCAGAAAATTTAACCTTTCTTAATAATGTGATTTCCTGATGGCGATAAATAATAATCTCAGTTTTATCGATTAAATAAAGAAAAATACAGTGATTATCACAATAATCGGAGATACCTTCTTTACGAATGATAATCGACTTAATGAATCATGTCGTTTCAAGAGATTTTTTCAAATGGAACATCTACGGTCCTTTGGATTGCTTATGTATGAATTTGGATTGGTTATGTTTTAACGAATTATCTTTAACTTCGACTGATACATATTAAAACAGAGATAAAGACGATAAGTCAAGCGAAGTAACGAGCAAATAAGTGGATGAATGGACGAACGAAGTTATGGCTTAAATGGTATGTGTTAACCGGATGTTAACAAAGAAAATATCGATAAAAGAAGTGAGAGAAAATCGATAGATTAACTATATCGAGCAATCAGTGATTGTTGAATAAAGTGATAGTTATCAATAGTGACTGTTTCGGTTGATTATGTGATCAAAAGCAGAAACCTTCTGTCACACAGAATTTTCAATCGTAACACATGCCAAGTCGATTTCAGTTTAATTCGTAATCACGATCGAACGTGCGCGTTTCAAAAATTCTCTCATCGTTAAAAATGAAGAACTCACATGACGATACAAGAAAGAAGGCACCAGATGGTGGTTGGGGCTGGTTCGTTTGCCTAGGTAGTAGTTTAATCTCGGTAAGTTCGAATTTTTTTTATTAACAGACCAAAATTATTTAATTTCGAAAGATAGAAATCTTCATTTTTTGTACACACAGGTGTGTGTGTGTGTGTGTGTACGTATATGCTGTTAATCCACATAAAAAGAGACCATTGTTTTGTTTAATCACAATTTCGTTTACATTTTTTATTAACGAAATAACGCACCATTTCAATTGCCAAATTGAACACAACTTTAGCATTGAAATGAATAAATACTTTTTTCTTCTAGTATAAGGAAATACCAAATTTTTACAATTATCCTCCTTTACAACAGCTTCGAGCTCGATAAAAGTTTTGTTTTCGTGGATTATTTATACAAACGAAATGATATGACGTTAACAAAGAAATATATTGATATTTCTTTATTAAATAATGAAAAAATATATTAATTTAATAATATACGGCTAGCTCTCCTTGAG